>NW_010114966.1:73304-74490 GCF_000699245.1 Pterocles gutturalis | reverse complement strand
AGGAATGGTACATTTACAGAGTGACAGCACAGAAGGAAGCTGTGCAATCTTTTCAGCGATGACCGGTTCCACGGTGTTATTAATGGAGAGATTAGGGGAAAGTATTTATCCAGATAATTTGTCAGACAAGAGTTGGGCCTGAGTGCTAAACAGGGACAGGGAAGATGAGCAGAACTGCTGACTACAGGCAAGTTTCCACACTGAACTGGGGCCAAAATGCACAATCCTAGAGGAAGACAAGTGAAGTCCCACTGAAGTGGTAAAATAAGGAGCTAAGCGATAACGGTATGGGTATAAACTGATCAGTTCCCGCACGTGATTAGGGGACACACGCCAATTACCCAAGCATTGGCAAAGTAGGAAAAAACCTACCAGCCTCCCACCTTTCCATTCCAACCATATTTTCCATAAATAGGAAAAACACTTCCAAAATACTACCAAGCAATAGTTTTGTTTGTCTAATTTTATTTTTTTTCCCCAAAAAAGTGGAGTCCTCAGATTTCAACTAACGTCTAGGTACTTATCCAATCAATCATCAAGTGCTATAAATTTTCTAGATTTCTCATTAGTTACACTATTGCATAGCTTAAATCTAAACATACCTTTCCATGAGACTGCAAATTATGATGTGTAAGACACAAACAACTGTATCAGTCATCAGAAGAGGCGTAAATGATGTGAGCAAGTCAACTGTAGATATGCTGAAGTGAAGCTGATTTACTCCTGACAATTTTTTTATATAAAAGTATCACCAACAGAAGTGCCACTAGCACACTACATCTCCCGGAGTTTGCATATAAAACTTGAAACATAATCACCTGTCTTTATTAATATTAACAAGTTTTATGCACAAAATCCAATTTCCTAGGGGAAAAAAAAACCTTCTTCAGCATCTGCCAGCAACGCTCCTTCATTAAGTGCAGATAGGCAAAAGTCTGTTTTTCTTCAAGGTCTAAATTTGAAATGGTTTTGGGGATATTGAAAACCATCTTCTGCCTTTTCAAAGGGCACGCACGTGGCGAGATGCTCCAGAAGGTACCCGACACCGCAGCATCTTGTGTGCCTAGAAATCCCGGGGTCTACTATAGTGGAACAGAAAAGAATATGCATTCATATACTTATTAATAAAGACCATCAGCTTTTTAGTCTTATACCAGCTTTATAACAATTCTTTTTTTGGAATTAA
>NW_010114966.1:61509-73257 GCF_000699245.1 Pterocles gutturalis | reverse complement strand
TACTGTCTTCTGAGGAAAGCACAGGATCCCTCGGCTGCTAACAATGAGCCCTGGATACTACTTTCAAGATCCAAGATAGATGACACTGGGTTTCACAAAGGACAAATAATTCACAAATGAATCACAAATGTGTCACCACCACATGAAAACTCATTTCCTTTTTCCTACCACACCTGCTTCATGCCCAGTTACATGAATGGTTGGTTTTAAATCCACTGCCAAGGGACCACAGCAGCACCCCCAGAAGGCAAGACAACTCCTTCCTGGCGAGTGCTGCCAGCTCCGTCCCACGGCCACGGCGGCACCCAGCGGCACCCTCCCCTCCACAGGCATCGCTGGGTCTCACCCTGACCAAAGATGACTGTGTTCCTTGGGAGAAACGCGTCTGGAAATTAAGGCTTCAGTTGTGCATTTACGTGTAAGGCACAAAAGAAATTCAAAAAAAGAAACTTTGAGGGCTACAAACAGGCAGGCAGGAACAGCCGAGAACACACAGCACAGTTACTGTAACCCCAAAACTCTCAAAAAGCTTCATTAACCTAAGGTGCACACAGGGAGCAACCAGCTGACCACACAAGTTTGCTGAGTCCCCAACTTCCATAACCCCTTAATAAAACGAGTTGAGCCCCCGTGCCCAGCAGTCACACCACATACTCGGGATAGTTCTTGTAACACAGTCCCATCCATCTGCCTCCTAGCTTTCCAACTTCTCAAAACCAGAAATATCAAAATATGCGAAAAGAGGCTATTCAAAAACTAGTTCTCTATTCTACAGACTGATCTGAGTTGTACGAGACAATACCAGGCTGCATTTGCTGCTTCCCCCAGGATACCAGTTAGAGCCTCTGACGGACACAGCCTGGCCACGCTGCTTCGGGTACGCACGCCGACGCAGCTCCAGTCGCTGAGGAAAAGCAGCAAAAGACCTCGATCTAAGCAAAAAACACTGATTTACAACAGCTACATTAATGAGTACGCTACCCGAGAATCTAGGCATCATTCAAGCAACCACATGAACAGGACAACAAGCTTCCCTATGCTCAAGGGATACTTTTCTCCTTTGCAAAGGATGCGCAGATGCCAACAGCTGTCTCAGCCCAATGCTGCATCCAGCCAAGGTTTATATCCCTGGCCAGTCCCAGCAGCAAATGCAGTTACCTGCTCAGCAATTCACTGTCCAAGACTGGTCAGCACAGGGCCAACGCCATCTTCACCAACACTGCAACAAACCGAGCAGTTTACAGATGCAGTTCACTGGGCAGTTAATGCTGACATGAGTCCCATTACGAGCAGGGTGCAGATGTTCCACCTTTAGTGACCAAAAGTTTCCTTCTGCAACACCAAGGACTCAGCACTACCATAACCTCAGCATTTCAAACGCTAATGGCAAAATTAAACTATGTACAATTATTGTAACGATTGTCTCCATCCACATCTATTTTTTCATCTCAGCAGCAGCGCTGGATGCTTTCTGGTGTGGGCAGGCGTTCAGGAATGCCCACGCTCATTCTGGTTTACTGCACACACCACCTTTCCAACTCTGAATCCACAAGTGCTAATCCCAACCAAGCAAACAGCTTCAATAGGATTTGCATATGCATAGGGATTAGCTGAAAGAGAGCGATCTGCAATGCATTTCAGAAATCACTTGGGAAGAACAATCTATGCTAATAATGAACTTTGATATGGAAAAGGTGTTTGTTACACAACAGAGAACATTACACAAGGATTACGTTTATTACAGGAGTTTCAAATGTTTGATAGCTCAGACAAAAGCATCCCTTTATAAGAGGAAAAAGCAAGCTCCTCTCTTTAATAAATGTTACTAAATACACTGCAAACACACCCAGGAACAGACAAAAGGGAAAGAAACTAAGAGATTTAATATCAGTACTTGGGCAGAGTTTTTGGTTTGACAACCGAGATGAAAGAGCTCCAGAGCATGCTGTATGCCAGGAATTACAAATACACAGAAGCAACAATTATTCCCTGGAAGCTGAAGGGATGGCTAGGAATGCCACTGGGCGATGTGCCGGCAGCACTGCACACCACGGCTGCTGCTCAGGGCGAAGGCAGATCTTCCCACCGACTCCCCAGGGCTGGCATTGCCTCCTGCCCTTGTTCTGGCAGCCTTGACTCTCTACCCTGAGCACAGGTTTTGTTTGCAGGTGTTCCAAACCGCGCTGGGGATGCTCTGTGCAGGCTGGGGGCAAGGGAACACCATGCATGTCAGCTCTTCTCCCATTCAGCAATGCTAAGCCATTTAAAGTTCAAAGTCAATGGCCAAGGGATAATACAAGGAGGATAATTACAGAAATCAAGCTTTAGACGTGCCACGCTTCCCTCTATATTTGAGAACTTCGGGGACAAGCCGTACAAAACACACCTTGTGTGGTGGCAAATAAAGTGTTAACACGTTTTAAGATTTGTCAATAAAAATTAAAAAAAAAAAATCAGATTAAGTGATCATACCATAATAACAAGGATAGCAGGAGGAAGGGAACAAAGACCCGCTAGCAAGGCAGACTGTCCCCCAAAATGCAGCAAACGAGCCACAGCTCAGACAGACCTCTTAGAAATGGAATAGATGCAAGTAAGAAAAAGCTTGGTGCTGTAATAAAGAGAACATAAACCGGCACTGTAAAGAGCTCGTGCTCTGCTGAAGCCCTTTTTGGCTCTTATTGAACCTTGGAGTCAGCTCCAGCACCCCCCCACTACAGCATCAGTAGCGACTGCAAGAGCAGAGCTAAAGAACCTCCACCACCAGGCATCACAAACCAGTTTGGCTGGGGGGTTGGATTGGTTTTAGTTTTAAATCCTTGCATTTGGATACATCCCCCGCAATGGAGCCGTGCTAGCAGCCGTGCTGTTCCCGTGTCGCTCACTGCAATCAGTTTGCTGTTCAGGTCACTTGGCTCGAAAAGCATCAGAGAAATTGTCACTGCTCTTTTCAGCTTCTGTCACCAGCTCCACCAGGAACTGCAGCACGACAAAAATTCAGCAGAGGGATGTTTTTCCATAATTCAACCTCTGTCAAGCTGACAGGATATCTGAATTATTTATTTCTGTTCTGCTTTTCCTTTTTCTCCCTGTTGACAATAAGGCTCTGCAAGACGCAAGGCAATTTCACAGCAGTGGGATTTTCCCAAGGTACTAACCACAACAGCAGCACAAGCGCGTAACACAGCCTGTAAAACCACAGAGGAGGAAAAGATTAGAAATTAAAATTTAAGCACAAAAAAAAAAAAGCATGTTTCAGCATTGTATTTAAAAATGTCATGTATCCAGAGAGGCTTATATCTGCAATACCCTGCATTTAAAAACATGCAGTCTGCTATCAGATGGGATATGATACTCGATGCATAACAAAAAATCAGAGCAGATATTGTTTTTTTTTTTCAGATATGCTTCCGAAACTGAAGACAACCTTCATCTCTGGATCTCTCACACTCAGGTCTACTGCCAACAAAAAGCAGTTGTCCACCAAACAACCACCACACTTCTCGTCCCAGGATTTCTCTTTGAGTTTGCATTAAAGGATATAAACCTACTGGACCAATTCCGAATCTTCAGTACTGAAAATGTTATTATTTCATATTTTGACAAAATTTATCAATATTCTTATTTCCATTTAGTGAAGAATTTGCACGTGATGAATTAGGTCTTTCATTTAATTGTAGTCTTCAGAAAATACAACAGCTGTCACCTCCTCCATCACACCACTAGCTCTGCATCACCATCCTCTTCTAGGTTTCCAGTAATGCGCCTCACAGCATATGTTTCAAATTCAGGCTTAAAGAAAGTGCCATAAAACTAACCCTATAAAATTCACAAGTCACGTGGAAAGTTCTGCAGGGATTACTGTCTTCTACAAGTAACCCAGTGAACGACACACCATAGCTAAAAACTAAGCCACCCCGGAACTTTTATTAGCACGGCATCATTCGACTCCCCTGTACAAATCACAGCGCTTCTTAAATGCCGCAGCCGGGACTACACCTCCTCATCCCGCCACTTCATTCCAAGAACGAGAAAAACACAGGCAGCCACGTCATCAAAAGATCTCTTCCTCTTGTTTTCTGCACTTGCTTTTGATTTGAAGGAATCTGACGGAGCAGTACAAGTCTCCAAGTCCCCAAAGCCTGCAAAGTCCCTGCAATTCTCATGAAAAGTGGGAACCCGGCAAAGGACGCGCCAGAATCCCAAAAAACCCCATGCCTGCAACGTCAAACAACTGCCAAGTGCAAGGGAAAGCGCGGACAAAAGGGAGCTCCTAAGTCCCCAGGGACAACAGAAAAAAGCTTGAACCACCATGTATAAAAAGTGGGAATTTCAGTTAATCAGGAAATATAGATCCAAGGAAAAGGGGGCTCTGGCGTAGCCTGTCGCACTACCTGCACAATACCTGCCATTTCCAGGCTGTCCCGCTGATGCTAACTGCTCCCCGGGATGAAGGCTTCTGCACTCTCTGGCTGTTCCTCGACTCCTAGAGCTCATTTAGAGCTTTTCTATACAACACTGACTTCAGATATCAAATAATTTCCTCCTAGTAACGTGGGGCCCTCCCATAACAGTGTAAAGTCTGATGAGCAGTATCAGAATGTACCACCTAAGGGTGTAGGTCTGAAGGATTAAATCTGTGCATGTGGGGAGATATTCGGTAGAAACATACAAGGAATCACTCCAAAACCAACGATGAAGTGAAATTCTTGTTTCCAGAACTGCAAACACTAAATCTTCTCAGTATATAAGAGTTAAAAACAGGCAGGAGTAAGGACAAAGTTTCATACTGAAATAACAAGTTTGAAATAAAACGTATGCAGAAACAGACTCTGCAAGACAAGCCGTATCAGATTTGTGTATTTATATATATTTTTTCTTACTGACTCTCATTACTAAATCCTTTGACTTTTCTGATTCATTTATACAAAGCTCAAAAGACAATTCTCTAAAGACAATTTATAACATACATTAACTACTATTAAAAATTCGCTGTATCTTCCCCAAGCAATACAAAATAGGAAAAGAAAGAATACCACACGGTGGCATTCCAGTAAAGAATTTCCCCTTGTGGAGGACCACGGCTGCTGTGCTGGGCTAGGGCACGCTCCTGGGGAGATGGACAGCAAAGCCCGGAGGCACATCCTCCACCAAGCGGAAGGGCTCGGAAAGGTCTGAAGTCCCACTGCCATGAAGGGGTGCGGGTTGTTCTGGCTGATTTTTGGGGTTTCCCCCCTCCTCTGACCACTGGGGGAACATGTCCAAGCGTGTCTGCCTAACTAACCAGAGAAGCACGTCGCTTTGGCTGCTGCCCCACAGCCAGGAGCACCCCCCAAAAGGTCCCAGTTGCACCTTACCAGGATCCAAGGAACTCCCGGAGCCAGGGGACCCGCTCCCCAGCTCTGCCCTTGGCTCCCACCCCCAAACTGCAGGAGCCTTTGGGCCATATCTAGTGCAAGAGCGAGTACCACTTCTTCCTAAAATAGCGTCAGCAGAGTAGGATGGAGACTCTGTTTACTTCCCATTAGACCATGAACATTTCCTAATGAAAATACATCTATAAAAGCTGACGTGAGAATACTGATAGCAAGTGACAGCCCTTCCCTGCAATCCGTCTGCACAAGGATTAATTTGTTATCTTCCCTCCATTAATGGGGAGTTTGTACATCGAGGTACCCCTGTTAGACACAGTCCAACATAACGTTAGAAACATGATTTGGAAATAAAATATCTCTGGCAAACGTTTACTCACAATAGACACATTCCACGATAAAACATGAGTTTAACTTGCAAATAAAGCATCCAAAACCAAGGGCAACAGCACAGCACCAGAGCTAAAGGTCCAAACTGAGGCAGCAATGACTGCTTGCCGTTATCCACCTGGAGCTCCTGCCTCCATATCCACACACCTTTATTGCTACTTTGGGTATCTTGATCTCCACATTGGTGCGTTGCAGCCAGCCACACAAGGCAAAACCTCCCCAAACCTCTGTTTGACAGCTCAGGTAACAGATACATACCTCCTACCGCGCGCACAACAGGATGGGCTTATTGGAGTTTGCACCTTCTCCCGCGTTTAGGACACATGCCACAGTACTTCAAACCGCACCCCAACCCTAAATAAACCAGAGGATCTCCGCATTGAGAGGTTCTGCTGAAAGATGTAAATATTTGATCACTAGCAACAACCAAATCGAACCGCTGGACTACAGTAACAGTCTCAACTCTGAATAAAATTAGTTTCAAACCCTTTTGTTTCACACCCCGTGACGCAGGCTACATTGATGGGAAAAGTTTATCCTCTAAATATTTGAACATTTGCTTTTCCTTTGCGACGTCAGAGAATTCCATAGCAAAGAGTTAAACAGGTCAAAGAAAATCTGAACATAAAGCGGGGAAAGACATGCAATTATGAATACATCACGGACAAAAATAAAAGCAATTCTTACGCATTAATGGTACATCAAGCTAATTCAAGAAGCTAAAATCATTAGAAAGGCATCCTGGGGCAGTACACAGTCATTACAATACTGTGCTGGCAAGAAATATTAAAATAATCATTTCCCATGTCATTGATAAAATCCATTCTGATAAGCAGGAAAAAAACCCCTAATTCATAATTGGGAAATCCAAAGTAAAATGGATCTTATTAGCATTTGATCTTAATTTTAAAACTTAATTCCCCTGTCCAACAATTCCCAATTCCAGATATCAAAAGCTAAAAAAGAATTTATCCTCCTCCATCATCGGGCAAATTATTAAGCTAATCCCATAGAACCTGGAATTTGTCTTTTTTATTTCAGACTGAAATTCAGCGCCTGCTCACACAGCTCTGACTTCAACCAGCATCAGGGGTTAGACCCACACAGGACCATGCTGGAGGTTAAATAGAGCCCTCTCAAATGTTCCAAATCCTGCTTTGCTTCAGAGTACAAACTGTTACACGACACAGCTCATCGTCACATCCCAGGATGCCTGAGCACTCACGGCACTTGGGAAATCACCTGCACTATCACAGTGTCAAACCTGCTTAATTTGTAAACTATTACTAGGGTGTAGAAAAATGAGCAACGCATCATACACACACTTCAAAAGACTAAGAACCACCAACCTGACAACTTGCTGTTCCCAAATCATAGTTTTCCACTTCTTAAAACACTAAAGAACATTTATCTAAATGTACATAGCTGTACATTAAGTACGCACAAATATTCATAGGAAGTTTCTGCAGGCAAAGTGAAGTAGTGCTCATGTCACAGAGGCATGAACCTACTCTGTTTTCAATCCCCAGTTAGCTTATCGACCGTAATGAAGCATTGCAAACAATGCATTTGGATTTAACTCAAGAATTAAGTACTGTTTTCACAATAATAACCATTCAAGTTAAATTATTCTACCACCCAACTGGGGGGAAAATGGGAAATGAGTGATACCGGACAGAAGTCATAATAGATGATCACTAACAGAGTTCAGTGGATGCTTGCAGGGGAAAAAAATAGATATTTAATGTTTAATGTGTGTGCAATGAAAGACTAAAAGACCCTTCAGTGCCACTTCTAAATTCTTCACCTCAAAGGTAGGTCTACATCACATCAAGGCAGAAAACAAACAAGAAACTAAATTTTAGCAAGTGCTTGTAGAACAGCACCTTTGGAAACAAAACCAATAACTGGTATGTTAAAGAAAAGTCTGCTGTCACTTGGACTGGCAACAGGGGTTGGGACAATGGAAGTTTACAGACAGTTACAGATTTTCAAGGTCACTGTCAATTCAAAGTTCCTGAAAAATGTAAGGAGCAGAGGAAGAACAGGGCTGCATTTGGACCATAAATTCCGCATGCAGATCGCAGCTGATGCAAACCACTGCTGTGTTTGACTCGACTAAAACAGGACTATTTGCCTGCCACGTAGAAGCACTAAAGCTAACATGACAAAACCAAACCCAATCTCCCCCACTGCATCCACCACAATATCCACATTTTCAAAAAAAGAATCCATAGTAACCAACGTTATCCTAAAAATGTAAAAGCGAAGCGTTCACCACAGTAACAAGCCAGCAAAAGTGGTGGCATCTTGGTCAACACGCTGAAACACCCTTACAGAACGAGCAAACCAAACACTTGGAGCATCTGAACACCGAGCACAACCTACCCCAGAGGGTAACAGCTAGTGATTAAATCCTATACCTAAATTCCAAGAAGAGAGAGCCATCCATTGGGAGCAAGGTCTAAGAAAAATTTCAATACACACAAAGTGGTCTTAATTGGTACGGTAGCTCCGCGCCTTTGTATACAGCTACTGCTTTGTCAACAACAATAAAAAACAAACAAAAAAAATCTGTCTTATACCATTCATCTGTTAACGAACATCTTTGTAATGCAATAATTGGCCCATACCCCTTTCAAGTTTGCTGAGAAACACGGTTAATTTGTGAAGGCTGCTGGCACTGACGCAGGCTTTCCTCACAATAAGAAGAAATGTTTAAGAGCACATGGGGTGAAGAGCTAGTTAGCCTGTCCCTCCTCCCCTCAGCCCTTCTTTTCCACGTTCATTGACAATAGTTATACCAAGATGTGGTTTTTTTCAAGTCAGACTAGGCTTTTTGATGTTGAATAATCAGCTCCGTTTATTCTGGAGAGCATCTCAAAACACCAAGAGAAGTTACGAACCAATGCTGAGAGCTGCCTGCTTTTGAGCAAACAGGGCTCAGAAGTTCCTTGAACGGGACTGAACCCCAAAAGCTTGTACTGGATTTAAAAACTAATATATATATAATTAAACCATCCGCATGGGTTCAAAGTCATACAGCCAGGCAGATGTGTGGTTCCCGTGTTGAAAAGGGAGCCCAGTTCCTTCAGTAAAAGATGAGGAGGAGCCAGCCCAGTCTAACAGCAGCTGCAGAGACGATGCAATGCCAAGCAGAAGCCGGGAGGGTAACAAACCGGCTGCACGCTATCAGACTCAAAGGACTACAATGCCCTACAGTTGATGAGCCAGTGATGTCAAGTCACAAACCACTCTGGGGAATTTTACTAAATTAGACCAGGTGCGACTGCACACATTTAACATTTCACACCTATGAACGCACCAAGTTGAAACAAAATTGGAGTATGTGTGTCCAACTACCGTGCATCTCATGTCATGCAATTTCACAAAAGATGTAACCTGTTCTTTACCTAAAATGTAAAGAAGTCAAGTTATTCTCACCAGTCCAAGGCTTTGGCAGCATTAACGGTTGTTAAAGCAACGGTGAGGTATCCAGCACCTACAGGGATGGCTGGTGCCTGCCGACAGCCCTCCCCACCCTACCACCCATCTCCCATGGGCCACCAAAACCCACTGCGTTAAGCCTACATTGAACCTGGACATCCCAGAGCTGCACGAGCCAAGTGGCATTTAATCAAACACTCCCAATGAACAACTCGCACTGTTTATTCACACCCCCCTCCCCCATTTAATGGGGTTAAGAAGTTGTGCTGAAATAAACAGCAAAAATTATCAGGAATTGGATTTGGTCCCAGACGTGTCTGGCAAGTGCAAGACATTTATACGGAAGCATTCCTAATCCTATTAGTTGGCAAATATTAAATGGTTGGGTGACTGCCATGTAGGTAAAACAAAAACTTGATATTCCTTCAACACACATTTTTTGTCAATTCTTTCTACTGAAATTTAGCAGAGACATAAGTGAGTTTTCTGGAAGCTTACAAGTTTATCCCACCAGCTCTGTGCCAAGAGACTTCTCTCTCAAAAGGTTCGGGGAGCGGGGGGAGTTGTTTAAAAAAGTGAACTGTAAAGATCCACAAATACCACGATTTAGAGTAGACAATTAAAAATCTAACTATAACTAGTACTCAAAAATCAATGTACTAATTATTCTTTGAAACCCAGAAAAATAGAAAATCCAGGCAGTGAAAACAGTAATTTCTGCAAGTAGTTCAAGAGGAAACAATGAGCCAACAGGATGGGTAAAACACTCTTGTTTGGAATTATTTTCCTTTAAAAAGCTCAACATTTTGCTTTCTTTTTTTCCATTGAAAAATTGGCACGTTTTGCTTTCTGTTTTGAATTTCAGTTGGCCTTGTAGATGCCTCCAACAGGGACACTGCTCCACATACCCACAGATGATGCAGGTCTTTGCAATGAAAAGCTGGCAACAACAATACCAACAAAAAACCAACAAAACAAGAAAACCACACTAATGAGCTCTGAGAAGTATCTGAACATAATTAAGAAGTTTTTTACACGCAGAAGAACTGCTGCGATGCATTGCTGCCTAGCCTGCTGAGAAGGCAGCAAGCCCCAGCCACCGGGCTGAATTTCCACTAGAGGGTGCACGAAGCCCATCGCATACCGCAAAGACCAAGTTCAGTCTTCCCAGGTTTAACTTGTTCCAAAAGAGTTACAGATGGTCAGAAGCACTTTCATTATTCCTTTTTTTTGAGACGGTACACAATGATCCCAAATATCCAAGGCAAAGTAGAACATTGCTGCTAACGTTGTTTTAATCACCCGTAAGCAGCCAACTTTACTTCTAAAGCCCTACGCAAGACAGTCCACTTCTCACACTCAACGAATGCTGTGCATTACTTCTCATGACTCCTCTATTCCTATAAATTTTCTCAATTTATTCTCACTTTCTCAACTGTGGAAGACAATTTTCAACTACTTTGCACAAATAGCATCTCAACATTCCCACGAGCACTAAATCGAAACAAATAAAATTTTGCTAAGATACACCAAGCACCAAAGAAAACTGAAAAATAAACAAAGACTCAATAAAGTAGGTTAAGATACTGAAGACTTAAGGTGCTGCTAAAGAACACACCACCATGCATGTGCCATGTCCACCATAAGGAAGCCTCCACTTCAGACAGTGTAACAAAATCAACCCCTAAACCCAAGCTTTTTCTGTAACTGAACATTAATGAACCCTTGCAAAACAGGCCATGTACTCAAGCTATCAGGCATCGGTGGTTATTTGGGGAAAAAACAACCCAAAACAGAACAGCTCCAGTATTTTGTGATGTGCCAGCTGAAAAAAGTAATCTTTACCGTCTTGGAAGACTCTCTCCACGTTGAGTCCATAAGTAGCGCAGGTTTCGTAGTAAGTGCATCTCTTGAGATCATTCGATAACTTCCTCGCTCTGGCATCATCTATGACACGTGGATTACTGGAACTTATAGCATCTACAGCAAAGGAAGGAAAAAAAAAATCGCAGAGTTAAATTGAGTTTGAAAACAACATGTTATAACTACCAGTACCCTAAATGTGAATTAAAGTACAAACCATGAGACTTTTAGAATTTTTAGAAAATAAGGGTGCACGTCACTCTGATTTTATACTTTGCTGTTAAAATCACCACTACACTGATCAATTCTTAAGACCAGGAAAAAAAACTAAAATGCTTTTTGCTTACCTTAAAAATATATTTAAGTCACTAACTGCAAAATACACACAAACCAGGTGAAAGAACATGAGCTCTGCTGTAAAACACACTTAGAAAAGCAAATGGCTGATGATTATAAACATGTCAAATGCAAGTAACCTCCACCTGTAATGTGTGAAGCACAAAGCACGATGTCTTTGTAAGGACAAGAACATTTTTTGCTTTTGCAGTTCAGAGTCCAGCTCTTCCATCAGTTCTCGTGTGCTTTTTTTTTTGGTCCCATTTTTCAGGCTCGTTGTCTCTGCGTTCTGCTGTGGCACAGCCAGCCAAGGGTGCGCTGGGGAGGCTGTGCTGGGGAC
>NW_010114966.1:56357-61495 GCF_000699245.1 Pterocles gutturalis | reverse complement strand
TGAACCCCAGCCCTGAACCCGCGACATACACTGTGCCTTGGTTGAGGTGGACACTGGCCAGTTTAACATCAAACGGAGACTCTTCATCTACTCACAGGCTGGGCTGCTGACCTTTCAAGTCACAGCCAAGACTGGATCCAGGAAACTCATCATAAATCACGTGGAGTCTTAGACCTGGATTTAAATGCACCCATGAGGCACTGTGCGAACACACGGACTGCAAAGCCAATGAAAATTATATTTTTCTACAGAAATAATATTTTTCTCAACAAATAATAATACTTTGTACCTCTCTGCAAGAGCTCATTTTCACATACACTTTTTAACTCCAATTTCTTGAGCCGAAATAAATGTTAGACCAGGAAAAAAAAAAAAATCCTGCTAACTGATGGAGAAGTTTATTCATTGCTACTCCATCATAGCAAAGAAGTCGACAAAGGTTATACTGTTGCAGTATTTATGAAGTGATAATGCTATGAACAAACCTTAAAAAGCAACTTTTTTTTTTTTTCCCAGGAGTATGATGGTAATTCTTAGCTCTCACAAAAAAAAAAGTCTTAAGGCAAGACAGCAGTACAATTTATTCTACAAAACTCTGCAGCTGCCACCTAGCCACCACAACAGAAACCGATTTCAGAACGTTTGCCTAAAAATCTGCCACTTCCCATGGCAGCAAAACCACCTTCGTTCTTTGGGAAAAAAGCATCACTTGAATGTGAGCAAGAAGTCAGTGACTATTGCAATGCTGTATTTCAGGCTCAGCTCTGGGTGTGACGTTACTGCTGCTATTGCTGCTTTCTCTAATGAAGATCTAAGGAATAAATCAGAGCAGTTATTTGGAAAACTAACAGTAGATTTTTTTTTTTTTCCAATCAGCAGAGGGTGCTGAAAACATTTAACCACAAAGGAACTGATAAGCAGCACCACAGCTTTAAAAAGTTTGACTTGGGAAGCAAATTGAGCACTCCAGCCTGGCCGGCCGCAGGACAGGGAGGCAGAGGAGGGCGTCTGGAAGCATCAGGCAAGTGCGAACATTTTGGGAGATATTTAGTTTCACGGCTCATTTCAAGAACACCGGTCAAAACCAACAAGCTGGATGACAAATGTGTTTGTTTCAAATATATTTTTAACATCTATATTTCGGTTTATTTAAAATATATTTTAACAAGTATTATACTTCATTTCACTGCACAATTTGACAGCTGATGTAGCTAAAAAGTTGTAGTTTCTTCCAATGCTTACTCCCAGAATTAGCAGCATCTTTGGTGACATGTTAGAAAATCCCCTTTGCATCAGCACTGCAACAAAAAAATAACTCTGAAAACCGAAATTCCTTTCTGGTAGTAACTGGAATGAGACTGCAAACCACACTCCAAACTGTCAGAAGTGCAGAAAGAAAAGCACCTCAGGGAAATGTTTCCCTCTCTCCTTTTCCAACTCTAGTTTTACGCTGACAGCACAGCCCTTCAAAGCAGCTCATTTCTGCTTTTTGGCTGTAGATTCTGCTATCGCAGGGATTTTTGTTTGCCTACTTCCCTCTTGGTTTTTTTCTCATCTGTTTCCACCCCGCAGCCCAGCTGCGGTTCCTCCTGCCGCGCTGCCCACGCTCCTTCCCAGGGCAGCGGCAGGGGACAGCCACCTGCCCTCTGACCACAGGGCTGACAAAGGAACACGCTGAGAAAGCAGCAGAAAGCACCAACATCACCAAAACCAGCGGTGTACGCTGAAAGGGAAGATGCCCGCAATCACATCTGTAAGAACAACTCACGGCACTCGGACTGTCCCTCTGACACAGAGCAGCAACCTGACAATACACAGAGAGCAATGCTTCAGCACGAAGGAACTCACAAAAACATCTGTGCTATGCTTCCAGAGCAGCAGCTCTGCAAAGTCAGAAGTCTGAAGTCCTGCACCTATGCAGGAACTCCTCGTTTTTGCTAAGAATTATCGCAGGAGGGACAGCTACACGGTTAAGTGCGGAGCAGCCTCAGCTCCTGGGTGTCTGCTCCACGCAGCAAAGCAGCCACAGCAGGGGAAACTGCTGAAATGTCAATGGGATGCACCATCAAAACAATGCAGGGAATAGCCAAAAGACAGCTCAGATGCAAAAGAAACTGCAATACTGCTGGGACCTTTCCCTTGCCATGTTCCCCCGCGGGACAGCTGGGACTAGCTCCTGCTCCAGAAGGAGTTTTGCAAAAACAGAGTCACGGGGGGGCTGTTCCAGGTGGCTAAAAGACACATTGCCGTTTAGTTTGAAGAATGGCATACCTGAGAGACAGCACAAGGGCACAGTTCAGGTCAGTTACTTAACATGGTGTTGGAGGTTTTCAATCCCCGATCCACCTGCCTCCTAGGAATGCCAGGGTATTGATCGCTTCTAGAGCGCCAAGCTCCAGGAAACCAGTCTCTCTTCAGAACTTTGTTACACAACTGACTCACCTGCCCAAATTCAACATTAGCATCTCCCTGCTGATCAAGAAAACCACTGGACTAGCACACACTAAAGATATTTGTGAAAATATTCTTCCAAGTCATCATTGCTGAAGTCCTATGCTCCCTCTCCCAAGGGTGCTGCATGGGTGTCTCCCATCTCAAACCAGTCCTCCCAATGCCACGGCCCCGCAGTGAGCCAGCCAGGGGAGCCCTGATGGCAGAACACCACCCTGATTAACCAACAGCTCATCCACACGCTCTCATCATCAGAGGAGCGGCAGTGCTGATGCTAGGGAGGGGAAAGGACCGGACAGGGAACAGTCTGTATGACCACAGAGATGCACTTACCCTGAGTTCCCACCAGTACCATTGGGATTTCACTAGTGTTTCGATAGTTCGCCATCCGGCTGTAGTAGTGGTAAACAGTCTGGAAGCTAATTTCATCTTCCAAGCTGAAGACAAATATAACAGCATCCACCCACATGGCAAACTGCGGAATAAAAATGGAAAAGGCATACTGTGAGAAAGGCAGCGAAGAGGCAAAACAAGGAAACATTCTTACCTTACTCGGAGGGCAACACGCAGAGAAACTTTGCTAGTGACAATAACCAAGGCATATAAATAAAAGTGGCATATTGCTCCCCAAACGATGAATCAACATCCATCACCCTGCAAGCGATGGGAATGCGGGATACACAAAGGTTGCTCCCCATGCTCACAACCACATCTCTTCCTCAGCCATACGTGGTGTTCCAAGCCCAACTACTATCAGTGCACAATGGGTTTGAGTCACATTAAAAAAAAACACTGCAGCCTCAGTGCAGCCCCTGATTTTGAGAATTATAAGTAAAGCACACTTATCTCTAGGCACCTGAGTGCCCTATGTGGGGTGTTATTCCCTGCGCTCTACATACATGCTGATCTTTCTGTTCATGCCAGGACAAGGGTTACGGTTGTGGGTTTTTTACTGTCACATCTTGACCTATTTCAAATTCTCAACTCTTCACCATACAGACACTCTAAAACTGAGCAAACAGCACCAACCGCCTCATTCAGCTTTCAGTGTGAAAGCCAACTCTTCTCTCCCGGCATGAGGAACCTGCTCAAAGAGATGCACGGACACAGGCCAGGGCAAGGCGCTGCTTGAGGGACCACGCAAGGGACAAAGTTCTAGCTCACAAATAGAATAAGAGTGTTTAAACACATTTAGCCTAACAGAAAACCTATACAGGACACTTAAAAAAAAGACTCTAGTTAAGCTTACCTCACTGCCTTTACTTTTCCCTCAGTCACTCCATTCCCACCCAAATTTAGACCAACAGAACCACATTTCAGCCGTCAGTACTCATATTTTTTCTTGTGTTGCTACTAGAAAATGCCCGGTAGGCTGGGGACACACCGAACATGCAGAGAGCTGCAAGAAGGTCCATCTGGGACACGCTTACATGTGTTTTGCTGAGTTTTACGAGACCAGTCGAGGTTTGTAAGCTCTTACTTCAGCCCTACCCGCTCTTGCAGTTTTGTTCCTGCTCCTGCAGTATTTACACTGCTTCAGTCACTGGGCTGTAGGTTCACACAATCTCAGCTCTTAGTAAGTCATCCCAAGGTGGTGTAAGCAAAAAAAAAAAACAAACCACAAAACACACAACAGTACAAATCCGGAAAGCTCTTTGGGTACTGAAGTTGCTGAGCTCATTCAATTTGCCTTTTTCAGAAGCAGGAGCTAGTAGCATTATTGCCTATTTTTCATAGAGCGTATTAGGACATAATTCAAGTTAACGTGCATATTCATGACTGTATTGTACTTGAAACCAAGCATGTCTCTTACGGTTACCGTGTAAAAATAGCCAAAAATGCTCTGAGGTTTTCAAGAGTCAGGAGGACAATCATCTAGACGTTAAGGACAGGACCATCTACACACAGCATAGTGACTGCCCAGAACTCCTCCTTACAGCTACAGCACCCTCAAAGAATCAGTTTGTAAGCTAACAGTCCCTCTAAATTTTCTTAATGCTTCAGCACTGTATAGCAGCAGCCTTGTAAAGAAGATTATTAAAAAAAAAAAAATCAAATCCAGAAGGTGGTTATTCAATGCAGTTCCTTCAGACACCGAATATTTCCAGTAATTCCTTATTTCTCTTTTTATATTAAAAAAAATTAAGCTTTGTGGCTATCAGACTTGTGATATTAAAAACCAAAGGAATTTTGGAAAACACACACAAGGTCTGGAAACCCAAGATGTCTTATCCACACCCCTGTGCACAGAACGGCTTGAAATAAGGACAGCTCAGCTGCTGGTACACAAATCCATCCCCGGACTTACTGCTGTGATGGAGCAGATCTGTTAGTTTGAGATAAGCCCAAACAAAAGCAAATTATAAAAAAAAAAATTCTAAATTTAAAAAAAAAAATAGCATGACAGCTCATTGTAGCTCAGCTGCTATGTTAATCATAATCAGCTAGCGCACCGCACCACCTTGTTCTATGAAATGAGCTTTTTAAATAATGATTTTCAACTCCGAACAATCTTATTTCAGACAAGACAGACCATAGATCCACAAGGTGAGTCTTCAGGGGAGTGTGTTTTGCCTCCCTCCCTGCCAAAAAAAAAAAAAAGGAAGGGGGACAGTAAACTGGGACTTGAGCTGCAGCCATCGCCTGGGGAACACTCCCTGACCCCGTGCCGCTGAGTGCCGGGAAGA
>NW_010114966.1:0-56326 GCF_000699245.1 Pterocles gutturalis | reverse complement strand
GGTTCAGCTCCTTACTTAGTGGAGTTGTAATTCTACCCCAATTATCCATCAAAATCTACCACACTGCTGCAAAAAGAACCTTAAGGCTAATACTACCAACTCGTTCTGTATCACAAGCAAATAGTGGGAGGTAAACATTTTTCTCCTGATAACATCCCATCTTCATTATACAGATAAATATACAGGAACCCAGAAATAAACTTTATTCCAGGAATTAATAAAACAGATTGAAGGCCTTTAATACACATGCGACTTGAAATTATACCAACAAATCCAAAGACGAAAAACACCTGAGAGGTGAAAAAGCGCTACCACCTTCATCCCTGCTGTACTCATGATTTGCTGAAGAACAAATCTCAGCCACACTAGTCATTAAACCCCCAATTTACCCAGCAGAGACCCAACGCCAAACACCATGTCTGGTCATTAGTTTGCAGCTAGTGCAAATGAACTCTGCAAACCCAACGCTTCAGGTACAAAAAATATTTAGACTGCTGTGTGTACCTTTACAACTACAGTATTTATCTTTTCATAGGCGGGAACGTTCTCTAAGCCTGGAAACTGTTGTGTCCTTCAGCCAAATCACTCCCAGCCTCAAACAGAGCCCTTCTTTTAGGCTCATGCCTCACCCAGCTGCAGATGTGTCAGCGACACTAATTTTTTTGTTTTTCTTTTCACTTCCTTCCAGGATGTCTCTCTCCGTCTCCATTTCCTCCACCTCCTCTCTCTTCTCCTTTGTCCGGGCACCTTCCCCCATCCCTCAGCCTCCCGCAGCCAAGGAGCAATAGTGGAGCATTGAACCACAAGCTGCTGCCGCTGGCACCGCTCCCGCTCAGCTGTTTGGCCATAGCATAGTTCCTGCTGCTAGTTTTTTTTTTTGTTCCACCACTGAACAACCAAGCTAAGCCAAGCCAGCAGCAGGCAGCACGCTCGAGAAATGCCGTGAGCAGCCAGGTGAGGAGAGGTAGAGGGGAGACAAGGATGCTGCCTGCAGCCAGCTGTGGTTTAACCACCATCAGCAAATGCTTCCCTTCGCATCACTGGAAATGAAGTGACAGTTAAGAAACACAAACCCCCAAGTGTCTTCTCAAAG
Source organism: Pterocles gutturalis (assembly GCF_000699245.1). NCBI lineage: Eukaryota > Metazoa > Chordata > Aves > Pterocliformes > Pteroclidae > Pterocles > Pterocles gutturalis. The sequence goes on along the minus strand of NW_010114966.1, from coordinate 55,233 downwards.
GCAAATCCCGGTGAGTCACCACCGTCTACGAGACAAGGAGGTACGGCACCGTACACAGAAACCAACTCAGAAATCCCAGAACTCAGCGGTGCTGAACTGGAACCTGCAAAGTTGAGTTTTAAACAGCCCAGGGAGCAGAACGTGGGAGCCGTAGGGAATGCAGAGATTTGTACATGAGTATGTGAGCCCCTGTGCACACACCCCCTCTGTATTTTAACAATTCAGAGGTTCTAACTCAGAAGTAATCTCAATAAGACACAATGTTGTGCTCACTGGAAGAGCATTAGGCATTCAATGTCAGCTAGCCACAGATCGTTATTACAGTTTCACTATTTCCCAAATAATTTCCAGACAGAATAATTTTCACCAGGACAGAACAAAAGAAAGCAAGCTCTCTTAAGGGCAGGTTTGTTAAAAAGCAAGACAAGGGTGGCATTGGGCTGCTGGAGCTCCACCCGCAATGCTCACCTGTGCCTCGGGAGGGCCCCCTTCGTCTCTGATCAGCAGCAGGTAGCTCTGGCCATCCACCACTATCTCCTTCTTGAATCGCCCACCTGTCACACAAAGGAACTCGTTACACAACGGAAAACTCACAGAAATACAAAACAGAAAAAGGCTTCGCTTGGGGAAAAAAAAAAATAAAGGTGTCCTTAAGAGCTTTCGCAAAGTGATGACCTACGGCGAATGTCAGTGCAGTTCGTATGCGGATGCAGAGAAATCACTTCAGAAAGAGAAGTCACATACTTGAAAAATAAGGCTAATGTGGAAAAAAGCCAACGACTGCTTTCCAAACACTACCTCCCATATTAGGTGTACTCGGTGGGTTGGATACAGTTAAAAGATGGTTGCCTTTGTTTTACAGAATGGTGAGAAATGTGTCTCGAGGAAAGGCAAACATGGGACAGTTGCATACGAACATCATCTGTTAGAACAAAAATAAATTTCTTGTGTCTTGGCATTTCCTCAAGAGAAGCCCAGTTCTTAGAGCACACATGCAATGTTATGAAAATGATACTGCTATACTCACAAACCACAGTTAGGGGAAAATACTAGACACATGTTAGACAAAAAAAATCTACAATGGTGGTACCTCTGCAGAGATGTACTAAACCGACAGAATGTTGCACTGCTTACTAGCTGGATGGATTAAAGACCTATTTTGGAGATGTAAATAAAGAGAGCAGAGTCACAGCCTTCAGCCAAATGCTTTTTCTGATCCTATTATTTCAGGGTGATGTAGAATATTGAGTGCTTCTGAAGACCAAAGAACTGGCACCAAACCCAAGAACCCAACCAACCTGGGGCGTGCAGCTGCGCTGTCCCCTTCTCTCCCCACTGGCCCAGTGGGGACCGCTAGCATGACCCGAGGGCAGGATTGGGGCTGCACCCCTTTGGGGTTAACCATATTGCAGGCATCCTGCTGTGTCCCATGAGGGACGTCAGATAATGACAAATCACATTTAGGGTTTCTGGTGTGACGGAGCCTAAGCCAGGATTAGCAGCCTGGCCTGCCCAAGTCGTTGGGTTGCATTTAGGCTGGTCTCCTGGAAGCAAACGCACTCTTATCTCCCTGGCATTGTCCAAACGCCTCACACCAGATGAAGATAAAACACATCTACTGACATACACCAAACTTCTTCCTTCACCCCTATTTTATTTTAACTGGAATTATTTCCTATTTGAACCTTACTTTCCAACCCTTACTTCAAAACTTGTCACACTATCAAACCCAATGCATTTAAACACATGAGAGGTGGGTGAACAACTCTGACTTGGTGTCCGAACAAGCTCTCTAAGAAAATCAGACAGCACATACAGGCTAATGCTGATCCTCAGAACATTTGCACAACAATTGCTAACCTTAGGGAAACACCAGACTGGCTTAGACCCACCAGTCCCCCACCCCAACCATTCCAGCTGGTTTCCAATCAAGATCACTCAACAGTTCAGCTATGTGCAAGATTTAAGCATGTTTAAACACATTTCATGTTTCATAAAAGACATGAGAAGAGGGGGTTTTGTTCAGGGTCTTGTTGCCATTGGTTTTGTGTTGCCTTTTTCTTGATATGCGTTTGGTTTTTTTTAACTGTTTTTATAAAGCTCCCCAATTACGAACAGCTTAGCAGTACCAAACATGCACAATCAAGACTGCCACACTTTGGGTTGTTTAATTGCTCCGAAGGAGCAGAACAGCTATGTATAGATTTTCATTATCTTGCTCACAAACTGGATTTCAATTTTGCCTTCAAAGATCAAGTCACAGATAAATATATATCATTAGTGAACTTGAAAAGAATAATCAAAACCAAGCATAAAGCTTTGGAGGGAAACTAGTCTCAGCTCTCAGGAACTGAATTTCTATTAAGCAGATCATTATTTCTATATGTCATCAATTAACGGTATATGTTTCATAATGAATTGTTAAATAAAATGAATTACTTAATATAGAGCCCTCCAGAGAGGCTCTTTAAAGCTGTGACAATGGAAATGCAGTATATACGTGATCGAAGAGTGAAAGCTCTGCATAATTGCCATTTCCTATTTCCTTTTTTGAAACACCAAAAGTTCACGCAGATAATTATAAAATACCATGAACTGAACGCACTGAAGAGCCAGCTCATTATTCCCTCCTGTCAACAGGACGCCTTTCAAGTCTCACTGTATCTTCAAACAGTCCTCAGAGGTATAAAGAAGGTACAGACAAGGTGAAATAAAAAGCATGAGGAGAGAATTTAGAAAAAAAAAGATCATCCATGGGTATAGTATTAAAATGTATATACACGGATCACACATGTGAGCACTACGAGATTTATGCTTGAGAACCACTTCAGGGTCCCTAAGGATTTTGTTGGCAGGAGCAGGTTTGGGAAGTTACCATATTGAACACAGTAAAAAAGTTATCCCACAGCTCCCTTCCTGGGTGATGCACGCTCAGTGACCAGCTTGTACACCTGCTCCTCGCCTTCCCCAAACCCCACTGTGTGTGGAGCTCAGTACAGCAATATTGGCTTTTTATTTCCAGCATTAAATCCAAATCCTGACATGCTGTACCACTCCACCAGGGTCTGTCATGCCGGAAGAGCAGTGCAGTAGTCAGCCAGTGTACAGTCAATCTAAATCTAGTCAAGTGGCTTCTTCACCCTGAAAAGCCGAGTGCGCTCGTTATCTGGAACATGCACCAGTTCCTTGCGCATCCTCAGCCATTCCTTTAGTTGTGTTTAGCTTTTGGGATTTCGCAAGGAATAGTTTAAACCTGATAACCACCCAAACCAAAGCATTTCAAAGAATGCCCTGCATTTCCAACCTGGAATAAGGATTTAAAAGCAAATTCAAAAATCCAGAAATGTAACAGGAGGCTATAGCTCATCCCCCAAATAATTATTTTATGCAAATTTGAGATCAAAGCAGGATGCATCCCTGTGAACTTGTGTTTCTACAACATTAGAGAGTCATTATCATCAGCACATCACAATATCAGGTACTACACAGGACAGAGATTGAGAAAACCCACCTCAATATCAAGAATTTACACAGACAAAAGTATAAACACTGAAGAACAGAGACTTCTGCCAGCGCAGGAAGCCAGGGCTGGGTGGCTGTCCTGCAGATACCTGCAGCCATAAGATTGTCCACGTCCAGGCTGGGCAGGGAAAGACAATGCAAGGGCAGGGATTCTGGGATGATTCAGCTTGGACAGCACTACACTAGGAATTAAAAAAAAAAAAAAAAAAAAAAAAACCACCAAACAAAAAAACCATCTTTGGAGCTTGTAAAGCATCACAGGGTCATCGGGAAAGAAGAATTAGAGAGACCAGCCAGTTCAAATACTGACCTGTCAAAGGAGTCAAGAAGTCTCCCATGGCTACGAAACACCACTGTACTTGTCTAAATATCCATACATACGATGGACCGACAAGATGCTGCCTAAGCTCATGACACTGACAACAAAGAGATGACCTCCTTCATTTAAAGAATGAGCCCAAAACCACACCTCCCTTGGGATAGCTTTGTTCTGCTCCCGTCAGCGTTATGACACACGCAGCTTTTTAATGAGGGAATTTCTCAACTCCCCTACGTACCTGCCAGAGGAGGTCACGGCAAGAGAATGACGGGCAGCCTGGGCCACAGCTCTGTAGGCTGGAGCCATCACTCTTGCTACGTCCTAGCAAGTACATCAAAGCATGAGGATGCTAGAGGGGAAGGCGTGCAGTCCACGCTGAACAACATCTACTTGCAGACAGTACATCTCTAAACCCTACCTCTAAAGCCATAGAAAAGCCATGCCAGTGAATACTGAAATAACTCTCTGCAGTCAGGCAGTTGGAGCTGGAAGCTGTTTTCATGAAATGTCACAGCCATTTGATAAAAACAAACCACCGAGACTGTGCGGAAGCTTTAATTTGGGAGGATTTTAGTGTGTGGTTTATTTTCTCTAAAACTCTGTATTTATAAAACACTGTGTTATTCCCAGTTTTCCAGGGCAAGATGGTTATCAATTCACACTGGCTCGTTTTCAGACACGTACAGAATTTTACCTAAGAAGGCAAATATCACTCCCGCATACCAATCACACACAATACCCACCAGAATATACAGAGCCGTGCTCCCGACACCACCCATAAAACCACCCCGTCTCTTCTGCGCATTGGGCCAGATCCCTCCTATAAAATGCTCCAGATAAAAATACAGCTTGGATCGATATAAAGCTAAATAAATTCTATGCAGCAGCTATTTACAACCACGGCTAAAAACCCAGCGCAAGTCAGAATACCAGGCTGAGGGACCCGACAAAAGCTTCCTAATCTCATTTCTACGCACGTCGTTCCACAAAGGTTAGTGCTTTCCAGCAGCAGCAGCACCACCAAACTGCCCTTCAGTGAAAACCGATGCTAATTTTAAATACCATGTACATCTGTAACCAAAGGTGCTCCATACTGAGAAAGCTTTACACGACACAGGGAATTCTGCGGGTGGAGGTTTGCACCCGGCTAGGACAGCCTCTAGCCGATAGCTGTTTCGCTGCGTAATTGCTCGCTGGAGCGACTGCTGATTTTCATACTGTATCCCCAGGCTCGACTGCATTCGCCAGCCTCTTTATTCAAGCAAATTGCCCCAGGGATGAAGTTATTTGGCCATATGAGAAAGATAAATTCGGGGGGTTGGCCACACGACAAACCCACGCAGCAGCTGAACGTCCACCGTAGCCATGGGGGCAGGGCAGGCAGGGAAGGAGAGACGGAATATAAGACAGAAGCAGCCGTAAAAACCTGTATTTCATATTCCCGATGACACCTGAATTTTGACAACAGTGGTTGGTTGTCTTACACACGCAGATTCTCTCCTTTTTTTTTTTTTCCCCCCCATAAGATGGAAAAGACAATGCCAAGAATCTGGCTCCTCTTCAGAGAAACATGTTAAAAAGTCATTTATTCCCTTTGTCTACACGTACATCATTTCAGGACCAAACATATGAAAACTGTTGGTTAAGCTCTGGAGAAAAAAAAAGAAAAAAAAAGGCAGCTCACAAGATCTGCAGTGAAGCAGAAGCACTAAAGAACGACAACTGCAACAGCCCAGTACAACAATGCCACGGTTGCAGTTCATCATTAACAAAATTTTTTTAAGTAAACTGCTTTGAAAATGTTTTTCTCTGCATTCCCCAACTCAATTTTCACCACGACAGGCTGTGCTCAGTGCTTGGTGTCAGTTCGTATTGGTATCAGCAGCAGAGCTCTCGCAAACCGTCGTTCAGCCACGCGTCAAGTGAGCTCTGGGCTATTTCCTTAATGCAAATATTGTGCTAAACAAGACTTCAGAAACCAAATGTGGTTGAGCTGGGTTGAGCGTACAACCACAGAACTGCAAAGACTGGGGAACCACAGCTCTCACACAGGACTCTAGCCGCCATCAGATAACTGCACCAGCTTCCCAGCAACGCACCCGGGTGAAAAACCCCAAACCCAGCAGAGCATCCGAGACGTCTGCTGCTCTCTACAGGCTTATGATATATTTTAGGAAATACATGGATCAAAATAATGGGCTAGAATATTGGAGCTCCCCTTGAAGCACCAAGCCAGACCCAATTAATGCAAGGTACACCCGCAGGTACCATGTACGATGTAATATTATTACATGATATAGATAATTTTATAATATAAAAACTGGCAAGGAAGGACTAATATACAATCTTGTAATTCCATGAAAGAAGGTTTAGAGACCTTTACTGCTGGAATTTTAGTAGCAGCTGCAATGACATTTAGCAACTTCATTTTGAGACACATTCACGGACATACCTGCAGTGCTTCTACAGAAGGCCAGATCTGATGGGTTCACAAAACCTGGGAGCGACTTCAGTGGAGATCAACTTGAAGTTTTTAAGCATTCAAGAAAATACAGCTTACACTTCCAACAAGTATTAACTACTCAAGTTGCACAGAATCAGAGACCACAACTAATGTTTAGATAGAAAATGGGGGTGTGGTGTTCATCTTGAGGACATATCAAGGCAGTGATGCTGAATTAATTGACAAAAGGAAAAGGGAGAGGCCAGAAGTACAGTAAGCAGGCTGAGATTCCCATCCACTGCTGTATTTCCAATAGGAAAAGAAAATGACAGATGAACCACCAATATACACGGGTGAAAAACGAGCCAGCCTCTGAGCAATAAAGTTTCCTTCACTAGGTGGAGACAGGACTTGGAAAAGAGTAATGCATGTTACATTTTCACTGTAAAGCTTTTCATAGTGGAATACTGCTTGTAAGGCAATTAGAGAAGCCTAGTCCTAATAAAATTACTGTAACGTGAGCACAGACCTAGAGATAAAGCCACACTTGGTACTCATCAAATGATTCATCTTTAAAAAAAAAAAAAGTATGACACCAACACAAGTTTCTGTAAGAGTTTCAAGGCTCATGCAAGGATTTGATTAATAACCTAGAAGATGCAAGTAACAGGCAACTTAATTTCTAGATAATGAAGCAGGAGGGACTGCAATTACATTAGAAAATTGGACTCTACTTCAACATCAGCATAACAAGTCAGAAAAATAGAGTGGGGAAAAAAAAAAAAACAGCATCCTGAGGACAAACAGCAAGTCCTCCACCCAAGCAGCACCAACCAGTGGCAGAAAGCCAGGGCAGGATGGCAAACCACGGGCACCACAGATGAGCAGCCGTGAATTCCTCCGGAGTGCAGACAGGCAGAGAGCGTGTCCCAGCCCTCGTGTCACCAGCAGCTCCATGCCTCAGACACAACTCCCTGCATCGCTCTGGGTACTACATTACATTGGAGATAAGGACCGAAAAGAGCTCATAAGCACTTGCAAAAAAAAAAAAATCTGCTTAGAAGATAGACAGAAAGAAAAATAAGCATATGGACTGTGGTTATTTAAGAGAACAGACTAAGAAAAGACAAGAGGTGAGGGTTCTTACTAAGAAATAACCTGCTGATCCCATTTTAGGGCAAGGGAAAGACCATGACCGTTTTTTCAGTTCCTGTTTTATTCTGATCCCAGGTAAACAGGCAAAAGAATCAGGGGGGAGCAGACATACAAAGCTCTAGTCCACAGTCACCACAAGTCTAGGTATGAACCTGAGGATCTGCAGTCCAGCAGCAAAGCTGCCAGGCAGGATGGGATTCTGGAGAGCACACCCTGCCAACGTGCGTTTAAAACAGCTTGCCCTCAGAGCTTCCAAAATCTTGTATGATTTCACTCTCCTGGCTGGAAGCACCCCTGCACCTCTGGGTACCCAGTTTATCCCATCATCGCTCTCCGACCACATGCTAGAGAATCTGCTCTATTCAACCTGTCTGGTTTAGGGACCAGCATTTGATTTCCCTTTCTGTAGAAGCCATAGAGGTAGCACCTCACTCTCAAAAACGGTGTGAAAAAAATGCAGCGAGGTGATGCTGGAGTATAGGACACAGCAGAGGCAGTAGCACAGCACTATGCAGACCTTAACGTCCAGCGTTCCAGACAAAAGCATTCATATTTAAAGCAGCACACAGACCAGAATTACACCCGTCACTTCACACGTGCCTGGAACGAATCTACAGCTGGCTTTCCTCCTAAGAAAGGCACATCGACCTATATATGATTTTGAAATATAATAAATTGGTGTGAGACGTTAATACTGTTGTTCAAGGTTCTGGAGTGAATTTGCACAATTCTGAAACATTTTCTACAAAGTGATGAAGCACCTGTGCTCTGCACATAAGCACTTACATCTCCAAAATTACCCCACAAACAAGGTATTAGACAGGCATCAACTGAACATGATGAAGTAACACATTTTCACCTGATGCCTACTGCACATAAATATACAGAAATGTTGGCACTGAGCAAACAAAAGCTGAGTACATTACATGCTGTGAGTATGCCCTTCTTCATAGCTCACTGACGTGAAAAAATATTTCTGACAGTTTAAAGGGGAAGAAAATAACCAGCAGGAACCTGCGAGGAACCTCCTCCTCCTCCAACAGTCATCTAGATCCCCTGTATTCACCCCAGTGTCCCCAGTTCCCCCCGCAGCCACGCTTACCAGTGCATCGCCTGCAGGACCTTCTCTGTACACCAAATCCTGTGATTATAATCGGAAAACATTTTAAAATAAAAGAGAAAAAAAAAGGTATTTGTACATGTACAGGGGTGTGCCCAGTACCCCCTGCTCCTGAGCCCTGGTCACCATACCTAGTGCCACTTTCCAAGGCAAATGGCCACAGACACCATCCCACCAAGGACCCCTGAAAGAACCTGTCTGACCCCATGGTGCTGCGTGACAAGAACCTACAGCTAAATGAATGGTTCTGTTTCTACTAATAAGAGAGGAAATCAGACATATACAATAGCTTTTTAAAAAAATTATTTTTCACTTTTTTTTGTTTGTTTTACAGACAGCAGGTGCAGCCAGTTGCTTACACATCACACCCACTAATTATATATACACTACAAGTCTAATTTTAAAAGCTTATTTTTACCAAGCCAGCTGGAGCCAAACAAAAACCAAACAGCAGCAATCCACCTCTTCAGGCAGGATGTGATGGTACTACTTTCGCACACTCCTACCTGTTTCCATCACCAGCCTTCTCCAGTTTAAAAAGCTTACACCCCAAAACACCACTTTCCAAACAAAGTTCTTTACAAAGTTAGCCCCACAACTTCAAATGCCAGAGCTCTCTCTCTTTTTCACTGCAGTGCCTTAGAAACTGGTTTATCACACATTTCATCTTCCAGACATGAACTCGTTCAGACAAATATTCACACAGCTTTCAATCTAACATCTCCTGCCAACATCTGCTCATAATTTCTGTATGGAAGTTTGACTTTACAAGCTTCCAACGTAATTTCAAAGATCTTAATGCACCCACAAAAAACCCCTAAACTGCAAAACCAAGATAAGCCAACAATGTAACTCCTAGAAGCTCAGAAATATAGATTTCAGGCTTTTTAAAATATTTTTTTAAAAAATATCTCTTCGCTTTATATACTTTCTTTACAGCTAGCCTCTATAATGTCTGTCCTTTCATTACAGTACTATATTACAAACAGTAACCCTGAAGTTAAAATTTGATTTAGATATCTGGGATTATAGTACAACCTGTCTGAACACACAAGAAAATCACACTGAGATCTGCAAAGGAAACCCAGACAAAGCAACTATCACAATCTCCTCCTTTCCTTTCCTTTCTCCTTTCCTTTTCTATTTTTTTTTAATTATGTCCTGAAATATTCCAATTCAAATATAAGAACAGAAAGGTCATTACACAGTAGCACGATATTATCTTACGGGTACAAAAATCTATTTTCCATCTGTGTCCTGTATTTCACTGACCACCTTTCATATTAGAGTTGCTCAGAACCAAGGGGCAGTAGGAGGGAGACAGGAGAATGACAATACTGAAGTAAATTATGGGGTTTTTTTCAGATGGGTGTTACCTCATGCCAAGTGGCAGCTCTCCAAATACACACGGAAAGTCTTAAAGGCTGCAGAGTTGAGAAAACGGGTCGCCTGCTTAAGCCACGCTCAGAAAGCGAGCCAGCCCAGGAGAGCCAGGAGCTAAGCTGACCCATGCTCCCTCCATCCCTTTTTCTTCCTTTTCCCCCAACACGTAACGCTGATGGAGCAGGGGCAGCTCCACACCGCCGGTGGAAGATCCTCCTGTTCCAGCCAGGGATGAAGGTGGAGGGCAGTCCGTCACTTAGCCAGGACCTCACCCCACCATCCCGCGGGGTGGAAAGCCCTCGTCATTCCTCAAACACCTAGAAAACCTAGCGACAGCCTGCTATAGCAGCAAATGAAAAAAAAAAAAACCAAAAAACCCAAAAAACACCAATCTGCTGAGAACTAAATGTCTTGTGAATAAAACCAGCTAACTACTCTTTCCTGCTTTCTGATACAACCCTCCAAAACGATGCCAGATTAAACGGAAGGAAAAAAGGCACCAGTAAGGAATCAAATACAAGCTGGAAAAGAAATATCTCTAAATTCTGCTGTAAGATTGAGAGCTTAACACTGGGCTTTGACGCAGAAACACATCCAGCAGCAATATTTGAAAAAGAAAGGGGAAGGCAGGCCCTTCTTCCAGCAACACGATCTCCAGACGAGCCTTGGACTCACCAGCAGCAGAAAGTAAAGAGCACTGGAGACCCAAGAGTTGCTTTTATTACCTTCAAGAGCCTGAAGTTGTACTGGCAGCTGTAAATCCAAATCCCAGTTTTATCTGGGACACAACCTTCAGAGGAGCCTGTTAGGTGAAGGGCACAAACCCTACAGACACCAGTCACCAAACCTTGGCGTAGTCAAGGCTCCAGACGTTAAAGACATCTTAAAGATCAGCCGACCCCCGGGGCACACAGCCGACAAGGGAAGTCCCTCCGCAGAAACTGCTTCTTCAGCACCTTCTCCCCAGGAAAAGAGCAAACACTCCACTCGCTGAATTAACACAGTTCCTTATTTGTGCGGCACTTTTAACGGGAGCCAACGCAAGGGCGAGAACAGAGAGGTTTTCAAAGAGCTCGCTAACCCACCCGGCCGCGCTCAGGGGATGGGAGAGGGAAGGGCTGGGGAGGGGGGCTGCAGAACACAAACACATGCTTTCATGCTCAGCCCGAAAGGCTCCCAAACCCACGGGGGCCAACTGCAGGAAGACTTTAAAATGATCAAAAAAGAGAAGTGTTATCTCCTCTCTGGATGTCAGCATGAAACGCCAAATAAAAATAATCAGCACTAGTATATGGTATTATAATGAAACAGAAGACGAGGAACTGAACAGAGAGGATTTTGAAACACGTGTCTAGAGCCTTCATTGGCTCCTGCACACAACGCAGCATTCGCATTTGTACAGACAGAAATACTCTGACAGCTCCTGCTGCCCCACAAAATGCTGGGTGAAGCTTGGGGAACATGGCACCGAGGATCTGAACTCACCCCGGAAAACTGCAGCTCCTCTTGTGGCTCGAGTGCTGTAACGGGTACAATAGCCAGATCCTTGGAAGAAACTGGGTTTTAAGATTAATGTTGGTTTTTTGAACTCACATGCACTTGGAATTATTTTAAAATCTCCCCATATAAGCTAACTGTGAATTTTTTTACATCTGATGATGATTTTACAGGATTCCAAGAAACCATGAGTGAAAAAAGTAAAAAAGTTTCTCTTCAGGAAAAGCATGTAAGTACAGATCCAGAGGACAAACTTCTCTGCTCTTCATTTACATCTCAGAGAACAGAACACACAGATTAGTCTGGGATACTTCCTCTTTTCACTCATGACAGATAAAATCTGCTTTTTTGGTAAATACGGCCTCCAGATTCCTACATATTAGAAAAAAATTCACTAGATAACAACAGCTAATGGCTTCTGTGAGCAGATGTGCAAGCTCAGGAACCCAAGTGCTGGCAGAAGGAAGAATTACATTTTCAGCCTACGCACGAACCATGGGAAGAAGGGGACAAGAATCACTGAGCGAGAGAAGGGAGAGGTTGTCTAATTCTGCCACAGCTCCCACGACCCAGTCACCCTGAAACACCCAACTGTGACCCTCCCCTCACTATTAAATCTCCCAGCACATCCAGGTAGCAGAATGGCAAAACACTCCTTTCCTGCCGTGCTCGTCTGAACACTTAAATGCAAGCAAAGAACAACCATATTCATTTTATTTTTAAATTATTTTTCCAGGAGAACAAGCTCCATACTCAGTTTCATCTCAGAGCCCAGCAACGTCAGCATTAGATCTTTTCCATCAATGAAGCCAACTGGGAGGTTATCTAGGTTAATAAATTACACTTGAACTTTTTGTATACGTATTTTGTAAGAGTCTACGGCCAGACAAAAATCTCATGAAGGGATGCTGAACAGAAGCAATTTCAAGTAGTCTTTCTCAGCTCTCCTTGCGTAATTGCATAATATGACACAGAAATAGTTACTAGAGAGAAATTGAAAGCATGGACATCCATCCCTGAATAAGAAATTTCTCCATGTTTTGGTAACAAGCTATCAACTTACTTTCCTGGTAATCTCATTACGTTCCCTCTTCTCTAAAGGGAAGGCTGAAGGTGACACTTTGTTCATATTTAAACAATAAACTTTACGTTTTAGGACCACGGGTGTTACTCAAGTGACATGCTGTTCATTGCAGGTACTGAAAAATTAATCCATCAGTGGAGGTTACTATAGAATAAAACTATTTCTAGGTCAAGTTTGGAAAGACAGCATATGATCCAGCTTTCTGGAAAGCCCATGAAGGCTTTGCTCCGCAGTGCTTGCTGGGGAAACACGTTTCCCTTAACACACAAGAGAGCACTAATGAAAATGCAGCGGTACTCGGCGATGCAGCTTATCCTGCAGGGACAGCTGGAGGGTCGCACTGTGCTGGGACTCTGCTGAGCTCGGAGCTCCCCCAGGATGCAGCCCCACCGAACCCCCATGCCAGCCAAGCTGCTGTGCTTCACTCGCCATGCAGCGAGCTCCTGCTCACGATACACCGACGGGAATAAAACACCCACTGCAACCGCTTTCAACCCTTGGTAGCAATGAGAAAAAGAACTCAAATGGGCTACAATTACAAAAAGGAAGTGGGAAAGAAGAAATAGAATAACCATAGACCATATAAGCAATGAAAAAAAATAATCCATAGATTAACACAATTACAAAGAAGTGGAAAAAGAAACCCATTATTAACTAAAATAACTCTTTGTAAGAGCTCCCAATGCCTTTCTTTTTTGTATCGTGTACAGCCTGGGAAGCTGAAGCATTATGAACCTAGAAGCAGGGAATAGAGGGTATTGCAAAGAGTCACATCCTACATTAATTTGTATTATAAATAATAAGTTATATTGTATCTCCACACACAGATAGATAAAATCTCCACTGACTGCAACAGCTACTTGCTCCCTCAAGTCAAGGTGCTGGATCACCTTTATGTTTTTCAGGGCACAAGAACTCCAGAGAGGAGGGAAAAAAAAAAAATCTTAAATATACCCAAACCTTAATTACTAACCTACTTAAAACAATCTGCCCCTCATTTGAATGCCACAGTAGAGCAGATTGACACTCGATAATCACCAATTCTCAGAAAACCAGCAGCAACAAAAAGTCTTTTCCAATTTAAGGGATTTTAAAACCAGTCTCAAAGCCATACGTTACACTGGACGGCTGTACCCTTGTAACTTTTACAAAAGTTACCAAAGTTATAAAACCAGAGCAGTTGCTACCCCTCCTGCACCGGCTCTCTCCTTCTCCTCCCAACTCTCATTTCAACTATTCTGCATCTTCAAATTTAAGGGGATTTTGACCTCATGACGACATGACCTCAGCTCGCCTTCCTGGTTTTCTTCAAGAGAAGATATACTGGGCACATTTACCAGTTTATGTTCACATCAGTTGTCTGCTCTAGCATCTCACTGGAAAAAAAAAAAACTGAAATAATCATGACATGAATTAGGGTGCTCACAGACATCCCAGCGATGCGCAAAAGCTTTTCAGTCGTGTTTCATGCCTCTGGGGCTTTTTGGAAACAAAACCCCGAACAGTAACAGAATACTCCTGACGCTCACTATTCCTGTAAACTTCACTTCACCTTGGTCTGCAAAGTACTCAGTCTCAAATTCCACATAGACCACGTTTCATTTTGTTCCTACAGGTAGAATTAAATTTTAGACCAGTGAAAAAAAGACACCAGGTTGCGTGCAGCCTAACTAGGTAAAAAACCCAGGACACTGGGAAATTTTCTTCCAATCACTTGCAAGGTTCTTAGAAGACGACAAATCTCTAAAATACCCTATTTCCCATCACTTCCTTATTCGTATCATTATGGGAAGATCCAGCACTTGTCTCATTCCAGGCAGGTTTCATGGCAATTACAGCAATTTGGAAGGCAAAGGATAGCAGAAAGAGCAGTCCTTGGTCATAATCACCCTTTTCACGTGAAGCGTGAATCCATCGTTTTAACAGTGAGATACTAATGATGATGCCTGATGAATTTTGCTGTAAGGAAGCCATCTGAAGTCAATAAACTTGTTTTTTTCTTAAATAGTCAAGCAGCTGAGACCTTAACACCCAATCTATATACTCTCCTTTATCCAATTGAACTACCCAGCACATTTAAAAGACCCCAGAAAAGGAAGAGGAAGATCTGCATTGGTCTCCAACATAAAGGTTTGCATTTAGCCTTGATTTATCAAAAGCTACATTCCCACGCAGAATGTAAAAATCAGAATTCCTGCACAACAACACAACCAAACCATCTGCACTGCTGCTGTATTTGCTATAGACTACACTTATGCTTGGACGAGAAAGCCATAAAACACTAACAAGTCACTACTACAGATGTTTACTAGGTGTAATTCATATAGGTTGAACTTCCTTTAATACGTACTTGATTAGAAATCTTGACCCTACCCCTTTCAAGGTGAATTAGAGCTCTTAATTATTCCAGTTTTCCTACTGTTAATGAAACGGAACGGTGTCATTAGCGAGGCTTGTCAGCTACACTTCTGTGCACAGCAATCATCTGACACTGCTTTTGTCATCTCATCCTTTCAGGAAAAACAGTCGGAATGTCACTCAAGCACTGTAAATAAAAATCCTTGAAGACAAAAGAGGACAGACAGCAACACTCCCAATGAACACCATCTAAAATATTCATAGTTGAGAAGGAGAGGACTGCAACCCCTGTGAATAATCAACACATGGGAATCCTACAAGAAAAAAAACCCGGAACATTTTCTGTTCATGAAATGAGGAAAGATCTGTAGAGATAATAATTTTTGCTGAAGACTCGTTTGTATGCAGTGGATCGACACAGAACATCACCATTTCTTGCTAGCAGCACCCAGAAGCAGGAGGCACAAATGGGATCTACACACAGTTCTGTTGCAAGGCTCAATTATCACCCCATCACTCCCAGCTCCAAAGCAGCAAAAACATTCAAGGCAAGCTTATAAACTGGAAGGCTTCCCTGTGACTGCAGCTGCACAAGAAACAGCCCTGTCCATCCCTCCCTTTCCCTCTCCTCCCATTCTTCCTACAATCCAAGACTATCAAAACATCAAGTAGTACGCTTAATAGCTTCCTTTGGTAAGAGTTAATCGGAAACAAATGTTACCGGAGATGCATGAAGCTACAAACTACTGCTGGAAAGACAACTACAGCAAGAGACAAAAACAGTGAGATGTACTACAGACTTGAAATCAAAAGGAAACAAACCAAAATGAAACACAAAACAAGGGGAGAAGGCTATAGTACAGAAACTGCCAGCTGCCTCTTCAAAACAAGAGTTGCCATGAAGACATGTATAGTTACCTGCATCCATATCTGCAAAGAATGGAACAGCCAGTAAGGAAAAGAAGGAACCAGAAATTCAGTGTCTCAGAGTTGGATTTAAAAGTTCATAAGGAGAACAGATAAAAAACAGATAAAAAAACCAAAAAAGTATTTAGTGTGAGATACACCTCTCCAAGGTACTACAATATTTTTGATTTCAAGCTATAAGCTTGGATTAACATTAAACACTACAACATTTTCAGGTATAAATTAATCTTCTATAGCATTAAGAACATATATAAAAAAAAACAACACACCTTCAAACCCAAACTTTGACTATACTAAACAAGGAAGAAGTGACATCTTTTGTTTAGGCTTGTGAAGGTTTCTTTATCAACATCACAAAGCAAAGGGCCCGATTCTGCAGAAATCCAGTACTAGATACACTAACTGTGGCTTTCAACAGCCACGCTGAAAGCTGCAGCACTGCCGAGAGCAGTCAGCTCTCCTCAGTGCAGGGCTAGAAATTTCCCATACGGACACATACTGGATGCCAAAGTACTTGAGGATGCTAAGTAGTTAAGAACAAGCTACGACTATACTCGGTGTATATATGTATCTCAGTCTGGAGAAGATTAAAGGAAAAATCTCCATGTAATAGCAAATCGGATTCTTTACCGATTCATTTATGCATGATTAAAAATGAGTAAAGATGTAGTTTCTGGGGGAAAAAAAAGTGAAATTTGCATATCCACATACCTTCGGGTGATTCCTCTTGGACATAGGTGCCAGTCAGATACCGGTGCACCAGGGCAGACTTGCCACTCGCTAGGTTACCCACGATCCCCTGGGAAAAAAAAAAGGAAAAAAGTTTAACTGCAATTAATCCCTATGAAAAGCAGTATATTCAAGCAAATCTTATTACAGAAATAACTTCTCTGCCCTTGACGGGAAAGCCCACATAACAGAAACACTGCAAAACATGCTCATAGATAAAGTAACCACCAAAAAGCTAAGGGTACAGCAGAGCACATACATGACAAAGCAGATAAACCCAGACTTATGTTAGCAGCACTCATTTATCCAGCTGGCCACTAATGCCAAGTGGGAATGTCGCAGACTTCAGGGAAGGAGCCTAAAGCTCAGAGAAAGCCTGTCACCTCTTTTCTGAAAAATCGAACCACATCACTAAATCCTCACACTGGAAAACCTCTCTGTAGGCCATCCACTACATGATTCCCATTGACTCGCTGCTGAAGCACACACGTGATATAAATGGCTACTACAGACAGAAAGATCTCGGCACGTCCACTACGGCTTGTTGAAGCCCCTTACTTTACCAAGAAGTCTGCAACTCAAACCGTCTATGCCCAAACATCTGCCCTGGGAACATCCAGCAACCCAACAGAAGTGCTCAGTCCTAAAGCACGCGTGATGCTGCTGCTAAACTGTTAGCCAGCGATCTTACAAACCAGCCAGAACTAACAGAATGCAGCCCAACACCAGAACAGTTTTCTTCCCAGAGGTGCTCAAATGCCAAAGCCTTGAAGATTTGCCTTTCTTCGTTGCTTTAGAGGGGCTGTGAGGCCACTACAAAGCCTGCGTGCCTCGCGCCCCAGTACCAAACCAGCCATCCCTTTCAAGCCACTGGTGCTGGCCAGTACCAGTCCTGCTGATTTGTCCCCAGGCCAGCCATCAATAAGAAGTGGGCCGAGAGATGTGGCAAACAAGGTCCAAGCCTATCTGCCTGCCCTGCTCTGCACAGCCCAGGGACAGGAGGGCTTGGACAACATACCTCCTCGGTGGTTCAAATGTATTTTTTCTCTTGCTCAGTTGTCACGTCCCTGTTGAACACAACTGCACTTGCCCAGTTTTGGGTGGGGGGGAGATAGGAACTTATTTTGGCCTTTAAAACAAACCCAAGCTTACTCTGTTCCCACATGCTTATCCTGACCCTAACCAAAAGGTTCGGAACATCAGATCCCCAGAGAGAGGACAAACTCTGCTGATCTGCCCGCATTTGCCAAAGTGACAGAGGCACCATCGACAAGTTACACACCAACACACGTTCCCTACTCTATATTCTCCATCCTGATTTGTAAGAAACGATCCTCATTCTTAAAAACTGCTTAACCCAGAGTGGTGCCACCTCCAACTGGTGCCTTAAACCAGAGTGGTGCCAATGACAGCTTTGGAGCCAGGGAACCAGGGATTTATTCTTTACAACCCAGAACAACTCCCGATGAAGACAAGGGTAACAGTGCTCTATACTGTGACAGCCTGGGCCAAAAACAGCAAGCACACCAAAAATCCCATGTGCCAATCAGCGGATTGGGGTGCCTTTGCAGTTAAATAGCCAGGCTAAGGCCCTTTCTGAGCACCACGATTTCTGAAGAATCGGAAAGCAAGAAAGCTCCACATGGGCTTGCAAGGAAAACACCGATGGAGAAGAGTGTTTTATTTTCTTCACTTGAGAAGTGGCAGCTCCAGACCTTTGGAAACAACACACTGAAGCTGTTTCTGACCTACCTTGTAGCAAACCAGTGTAGCACCAAACGCATCCACCAAAAAGCCTCTGTTAGACCAGGAGATACCACCAGTCCCACAAACACGGCAGATGCCGAAACCTTCACTTACAAGTGCCTAGTCCTGCACGTATGCCAGTTAACGCTATTTGATATCATACCAGTGCCAAACCCGTAACCAGTCACAGGGCAAAACTGCCAGGAACCACAGAAAAGCATCAACTTGTGTTCCAGGGAGAGCAAACACGTCAAGCCCTTTGCCCATGACCAGGACGTGTTACTGCGTTTAGTCAGAGATGCCAACTATTTGAAAGACATCTAGTGATGTGAGAAAATAATTTTATAGGTTGTTTTTTTTTTTCCTTCCCAAAGATGATATCAGCATGTGTAATTCTACAGCACTCCAGGTTCTCCAGTATGTCCCTCCTTACAGGCACCCAGAAGGACAACAGTGCCTGGTCAGAAGAACACTATCAAAGGGGATGGTACAGTGATGCAGAAAGCAGTGGCCAGGAGGAGCAAGATGTGTATTTCCATGAAGAAACCACCTCACTACCTCATGGAGTAAAACTAGAGCCTTCTTCCCTTCCCTTAACAACAAGATATGTTATTAAAAAACATGCACAATCTTCCAAGAAAGGTAGTGTCTTTCCTCCCCCTTCTTCCTTTTATTTTTTTCCGTAAGTTGTCTCAAAATTAAGAGCAAAGTGTTGGTGTTCAGAGATACTGCAGGACTGATTTTCTTGATCAGAATATTCAACTGCTTCTGAACAGAGAAGTGCTTGGTTTTATATTTTAAATCATTTTCAAACTACCCACCCAAACTGACAAAAGTTCTTTGGGAGCTTACATGGAGCAAAAAAGTGAATATGAAATAAAAGCATTAACACAGTCAGTTTAGCATTGGAGTACTAATGTTAATTTCTCAAAAAAAAAAAAAAATCACATGAACCCAAAGCAAGTTTCCTAAAACCTGACTATAAAAAAAATAAAAAAAATCTATGTTTGCAGTACAGCTTTATTTTTTCTCGGACAACTTCTTCAGAAAGCATTTGGAGATGCCTACCACCTCCTCCTCCAATCTGGTAAGAGAGAGGATTCCTTCAGATGTCACCGCAGTGCCTGCATCTGAAGAGCCCAGGCAGCCAGCTCTTTTCCACCAGACACGAAAGCAGCACATGAAATTAAAATCGAGCAGAATTTGCCTCAGCATTGCTGCTCTGGCTCTCTGCACACTATTAACCTCTGAAAACTTGGAGCAACCAACTTTACATTGAAAAAATCTGTCTTCTAATACAGTTTCTCTCTTAATCAGGATTAGTACTTGTTTTAAGGATGACCTCCCGCAGCATGACAAATATGCCAGCATGTTTTCACAGCAGTCATATTCCTGTCTCCCATATTTTATACACAAACAATCTGAGTCATTTGTATTTATTTATGGATACATATGAAACACACAAAGCTATGACAAGCATGTTATGGAACAAAAATACCACTCTAATCCAGCTCAGAAACGTGAAAATCCAGCTAACAAGGCTACCACGCAGTGCTCTGTCAGTTCTGACTCGTACAACACTGAATCATTTATTTGCATGTGCCAGACACGCTGTAAAACAAATCCCAACCACCATGCCTACATCCTCCTAAAGCCTGTTTGCAAAAATGCATCACTGTACCGATGGCATTTGCCAGTTCAGAGCTCTCCAGCACAGACGTCTGACTGCACTTTGCATATTTTTTTGGAACAAATGAAATTATTTTGTCCAAAAAGATCTCATATTTATTCTGCCTAACATACCCTTATTTTACACTTGGATAAACGGGATGCAGGAACACCACCATCGCTGGGGAAAGGGACCGCTCTCAGGTGAACATTATGACAGCGCTGTGGCAGAAGAGGCAGTTTGTCTTTTCCCATGGCCCTTCCCTCTGCAGCCGTAAGCGAGCACCGACTATGAGGCCAGGAAGGATTGGTACTATGAGAGCAAGGATGTAGGAGTCCCCGCACCAGCTCCCTCCCAAGGGCAGATGGACAGGAGAGGCGCAGTGGGTTTCAGATGGAGTTCCTAATTTGCCCTTTCTGCTCAAGTACAAATTCACGGCCACAGCTGGTGCTGCTAGCTTCAATAATTGGCAGTGGTATAATCAAATTATTATTTTTGTAATGGTAAGAGTTCTGCTTTATCCATAAAAGGATTACACAAACTGAAGCCTTAGATGGCTCGCCCATGCTGACCGCCTAAAATCCATTCTCCCCAGCAGCTGCGCAGCACAAGTTCACTTTCCTACCACTGGTTCAGACAACATGGGCGTAAGACACCCGAGACAAAAGTATTCCCGAAATGCAGCCGTGGTATCACAGCAATCAGTGGTACCCTGAGACCACTACCTGATGTCCTGCAAGGGTTTGTGTTCTGTCCTAAAACACACCATCACCACAGCTCTGGTCTCACCTGCCGGCCCCACATTTACTGGTGGGTGTTGTGAACTAGTAGGGCTACGAGCAGGAGAAGGGATGAACAAGGAAACCCTCTGCAGTCCTCCCCACCAACACCTTCCAGTCCTAAATTATTAGTATTTTATTGGGCGAGGTATTTTGGGAGATGTCTGTCTTCCAAATTACACCATCAGTTTAAATTGAACCTGGTGACCCTCTGTGGGACCTTCCTGTACTTACAGCTACACCCATTGACCATCATATTTTTATTCTACTTACCTTGTGCGCTGCTGAAATCAAAAGAGAAACAACTCTAGTCATGAGGAAGCTGCTTCAATTCAAACGTCATTCTGAGTGAGGGCATTTATCACACTGAGTTTGTCCTACGCTTTCTCTCACTTCCATAAACACTATCATCAACTCAGATTGGGAATAAGACATTTACCACCTGAGAAGTGGGCTAGTGAAGCACGGCCCCAGCCGCCCTCTCAAACCCAGATGGTTTTGCCCCGTTCACTTTGCCACTCGGCAAACGGGTGCTTGGATCAGAGCAGCTCGGCCGGCTACAGATGGAAAACAGGAGCTGGGCACAGACACCCAAAGGTAGTACCAAGCTCTGTATCTTGGGTACCACAGTCATTTTGCAGGGTTTGAGAAATCGGTTGTGGTTTGGATTGCCACGTGGTGAACATCACAGTGACCTGGTCTCAACAACTCCCTGCTGCTGGCTTGACAAGCTGCCCCTTGGATATCCACTGTGAGGAGGTTCCAGCCCTCATCTCCAGCCTCCGGGTTCATAACGCTTAAAAGGGCAAATCAGGGAAACTCCCCCCCCATCCGTTCCTGTGTTATTTCTGCCTTTTTGTCCACCTATATGGAAAACGGCTCAGCCAAGGGAAGAGCTGTTGTAAGCAGCTACTGCATCACAGTTCATTCTTACAGCAAAATGTGGTTTCCGATTCACTGTATGAACCTTCAAAATACTCTTTATTCGTATAAATTCAGGTAAATCCTTTTATGAGAAGGAGAAAAGACATTTGGTTCTTAAAGCAATTGTGAAGAATTATTACAGTGAGATGAAAGGAGCTTTACATATCACCTGCTAACTTCCACTTCCCCCTCTTACAGAAGGATGAGACTTCCCTACCGAGAAGACCACCCCAGGAAGCCAGCTCATGTAGCCAAGCAAGTTGAAACAGCTACAAAATACAAACAGAACTTCGAAATATGATTATAAGAACAAAAGATACATAAACTTCATAAAGTTCTATTGAAGAAAAATGCTTTAGTTTTTAAAATGGCTCTCTCTATTTTTTTCCAACAGTGGATTTAATGAAGCTTAGAAGATTTTCACTTGTCTGTAACATTTTCAGGATGCTTTTCAGAGATGGAAGTAAATATAAACTCACCACTTTCAGTTCCGGTACAGATCGGCTTAGTGTCCATTCCTGGCTATTTACAAAGGCATCTGTAAAAACAGACAACATTCACAACATCAGTACAAGGACATTTAACGCTCTGCCACACAGAATTTCATGCTAAGGCTTTGGGTACATGAGACCAAAAGTCACACTCAGTCTTCTGAGACGTGACAGTCCAATACCAAAACCACTAAGGGTTTGGATAGACCATAAAAAAACCCCAGAATACCAGCAATCACCATTCTGCAGAATGGAGGTGCTCTCCACAGCACATCTAGCTCTATCTCCTCCCCTGCCACCAGCAAGCTCAAACTGACTCCAGTCCTTCAGGGTTGTGAACAGACTCTTCCAGTCTGTAGAGGGTTAAACTGCTTCCCATCCACCACAACACATCTCTTCTCTACAAGAACAGCCCTGGACTTCTCATCGTGCTCACTGACTGCGGTTGGCACGGTCAGCAGTAACCTCTCTGCCCAGGTAAATGAGAATGTTTGCCTGTTCCAAAAACACATTATTTTTTACTGCCCATCATACTGAACGTCAACAACTGCCAGCGTCAGTGGTAACACCCCTGCCCAGGGAAGGGAAAATAGCTGTTTATTCTATAAATGTGCAATTTTTCAGTAGCACAATCTAGACAGAAATCAACCACAGAGCCATTTACTATAAAATTAAATAGAAACTACCGGGGGCAGGTGGGGAGTTTTCTGGGAAGCTGCAGAGTTAAGTTCACCATTGCTCCCAACAGAAGTGAAGTCCTCACGGCTGCACCCAGGTTCAACCTCACTGACCATTTCGCACCAAAACAAAACAAAAAAAAAAGAGAGGCTGAGAAAGAAGGCTCCATTTTTCTACCCCCAAGGCATTTATCATTTTGTTCCTTCTGTACAGGTCCAGTCAACCGAAAGCAAACAGATAATGACATTTCTGTTACAAACCCAAGCGGCATTACTCTGAATCCTGATCTAACCCTCTCCAAACCCATGCAAACCAGACGAATGACTGCATGTTGCGTGCACAGAATGCTCCTGCCAAGCACATCATGTACAACTCCACAGTAATGAAATGGCACCAAAGAAGTCCTGGTGTTACAACCAATTCCTAATGTTCGAGGAAATAACAGGTGAGAAGTGACGCCCGACCACATCGTCCGTAAGCAAGCAAAGGTTTTGCAAGCCATTGCTTCCCCTCCGATACACCACTCAGGGAAAGGAGAAGGCTACTTCATTTTGTCCTTTGATCCAGAGAATAAAGACCTTGGAAGCAATTTCCTACCCCAATTGGTATCCTCAGTAACTTAAGAAACCAACAGCTGTAAGCAAGCTTTCCCAGTGCCTGACTAAAAACAAGTTCAAAGCATGCTTCTATTTGGCATTGTATCTCTATTCCCCACTAATTATATTGCCTTTGCTCAACAGTACAAGACAATCCATCAGCCATGAATTTGAAGGAGTTCTTTTTTTTTTTAAACACATGATTTAATATTTCAGCTACAAATAAAAGCTTGTGTGTAGTAGCAGGATGTGTATTTATATGAAAACACTCTGAACAAAGTATTTTGGTATATTACAATCTTGAGCTGCTTCCCACTTCCTCACTGGAAGGAGAAGGAAAACCAAAGGCTCAGATGAAGATGCTCCAAAGCCGTGGGTTAACCTTTTGGGATTCCAGCTGCAGGAAAAGACATGACGATCATTTGGCTCCCATGGCATGATCTGAGGAAGCCCAGTTTGACCAAAACCTGAAGTCCCAGGTTCATGCCTACATTAGATGGGGTCGAACATCAGTTAAAACAAGTGTTGGGCAGGCCTGACCACCAAGCAGCACACATCTTCCCGCAACCCAATGCTTGTCAATTCTGGTTTATCCAGTAGAGGTTTAAGAGAGCAAATGCTGTCAATAAACATTTTTCTTTTTTCCTCCATGATCATAGCAGCATTTCTTAGCAAAGAAGGAAACCCAAGGATTACTAAATAGGCCTGGGAAAAGCAAACTAAGCATTCTGGAGCTAACATGACAATTTAAATTAACAGATAACAGCGACTTGAAGCACTATGAGCTGGTGAAACTGAAGAGCACCACCTCAAAGAGCAATTCATGTTGAAATAGCAGGCAAGCACTTGTCAAACATCATCACAGCCAAGCTAAGAAAGGGAAAGATGAGGACAGAGAGGATGGCAAAGGATGAACTGTGCTTTGAGAGCCCAGGTGAAGAGGAAAAAAAAAAAAAAAAAAGCATGTCTCCAGCTACTGCAGTCCTCTTCTCCAGAAACATTCCTCCTTTTTAATTCTGCACACGTGCAATACATGTTCTTTACTGCATTGCTTAGAAGCTACCACATCAGCATATCAAAAGGCTGCACGAGGTGGAAGACACAGCTCTGGCAGCATCCTTTCAGGGCAGCAGAGACCAGTAGGTGACATTTAGTAAAGAACAGGAGACACCTGCAGAAGGATAGATCTTTCCTGCAGACCAACAGCAACTGAGTTCCAAGATTTCCAAAGTCAAAGGTGTCCCTCCATCTAAACAGGCACGGACACAGGGCTCACGTAGGGTAGAGATACTTGACCTGGGCAGTCAGTGCCCTGTTTTCGTGCCTCCACCCAAAAGATGATCTGGAATCCAGGAACACATGAAAAAGCCAGAGGAGTCAAGAAGATCTTTCTGTAGCATTTCCAGACAAAAATAACTTGTGATGCCAACAAGGCAGCAGCAATTTCAGCTCAGGAATGCTGCACGTGAGACCTGCTCTTATGACGAAGGCACTCGAGAGGGACCACAGCTTGGTCTAGATGTTCTCCTGCCTTCCTGCGGGAGGAAAGATTGTCCCCTACAGTGAGCAAGGGAAGGTATCGGATGCACACCTTCAACAGCCTTAGCGTAAGAGGAATCCTTGCCTGACTTGTCCTGAGAGTAAACTACTGATTCTCATGGGTTTGCCTTGAACTACTGTAGATTTGGGAAGCAGTGGAAAAGGAAAAGAAATTGCCACACAATCCAACCACGATGGGAAAGAACCAACCATAATGGGAAGTAAACAAACCAAAGATCTCCTTTCCACACAAACCTGTTTCTCCAGGGGATGAAGTACAGATTTCTTAAGTGATGTTTCTGTAACTTCACATGCTTATTTTGTTCATCATTTGTGGGACAGTAAGAGTCACAATTATTTCAAAAACATGAAAACTTGAAAGTGCTGATTTCGATTCTGTCACTGCATGTTTAGCCATTACTCCCAGCCCCGTAAAGACACCAACTAACTTGGACTTAGACATCTTACGCTTTGGATTATCACTTTGGGTTTTCCCTTCTCTAAACAGAACTCATTAGTCAGCATATAATTCCACCAACAGCCTCCATATCACACCATAGTTAACAAGTAAAACCCACATTTTACCATGCAAAAGCCTGGCTATCGGATCAAGGAGGACTACTCCATTTGAACCTGATTCCACCAAGCAGTTTTTAGTAGGTGTTAATTACATGTAACTGCATGACAGACCTCAGTTACCCTGCACTCCTCTTCATTAAGCCAAGTACCATTCATATTCCACAGCTCTACTCCAGAACACTTTTTCTTGACAACTAATTCCAGAACTCTACATTTGTATAAATTGATTACGTGTTTGTATAGCATGATCTGAACATGCCTGCTTCTCCCCACACCTGTGTGTGCATTGTTCCTTTCTTCATTACTACCTGCAAAAGACAGATAAATGGCTGAACAGCAGGAAGAACTAACCAGAGCCGCACAACTCAAGGAGGTTTCAGATGATCTCCAGATCCTCAGGTGTCAGGGAAAACCATCGGTCTCAGGCAAGTACTATGCCTGACTAGTGGGGGAGTATGTGTGTGAAACAAAATGTGAGAAGTCTCTATTAACACCAACAAGCTTCAACAAAAAAATCATTGGATTTCATCACCACAGAAGATGAAAAGAACACGGGTGAGCAGATCACTGCTACCAACTTGGAGAACTGTAAAAAAACCCCAAAAAAACAACAAACTCTCATTTATGCCACAGGGTAGACTCACAAGGGTAACAAGAACATCAGAAGCCCTTTTTTTTTTTTTAGTAACCTTAAATATTTTGTAAGATCTGTACATTCCAAAAGCAGAAATCAGGTAGTAGAGGCAATAAAAGGTAAATTTTCCAGAAGTCAAGAGGCCAAAAGACAAGGCAGAAAGGTGGCAGCTGGCGAGAGGAAGAGCGATCCAGCCACAGGACATGGATTTCTCTACCTTGCTTGGTCCTTCCTTCACTGAACTGCATCAAGAACCCACACAATGACCTTCCAAAGGAGTCTCAGACATCCAGTACCCTCAATATATGCATTTTAATTCTCATCAGCTACCAGGTAAAATAAATATAACAACACTAACTTGACAAGGTGTTGGACTTCTTGACGCAGCTACCTGCATGTATTTACATGGTTACTGCTACGTACATGTGTTTTAAGCATCCAAAATACCCAAGAATATCTGAAACACCTTTCTGCAGGAATATGCCTGTTAAAAAAAAAAAGCTTGACCTCAACCCAACTGACTTAAACTAAAATTTCACAATACTATGATCTCCAATTCACAGTTGTATTACAGAAGGTCTTCCACTGCCCTTTTATTAAAACAAACAAGCCAACCAAACTTCCATTAGGACATCTATGAGTTAATCTTCCCTCCCCAGTATAATTTACACTGGCGTGTTTACAAGGAATAATGACAGTTTAGAACAGAATACCTCACGAAACAGCTTCTGGTCTGCTTAGCCAAAAGAGGTTAACGTACCATCACCCGTATGGACCTTGAGGCACCCAGCTAACCAACGCAGTTCTAGTACCAATGCCTCAGAAAGGACTGATTTATGCCGAGTCAACCCCGAAACCCATGGGAAATTAAGGTGAAAAGGTCAAATACCTGCAGATAGAACATGACAAACAAGCTTGGGGAATTTATTTATTTTTTTTAAATAAAGAAAACTAACTTATACCTACAGCATGACTATGAAACGTTGGATGCATCGGAGTGCAGCATGCAAAGCGCTGACTGGGCAGTCCACAAACATATGCTGCTGAAGAAACAAAACCCCCACTACCGTATGTCAATTTAAACATATTGGAAGAGATCTGCATAATAAATAGAACCACATGTATGAAGTTGATCAACTGGAGTCTTGTTTGCATTACTGACTGTGGAATTCAAGTGAACTCAACCTTCACATCTAACTACAGACTACACATCTGAAAGGAAGGATTTTTGTCAATAATTAATCACAGTTGCATGTCCTGTTCATTTAACTTCTGCATCAATGATCAAAAGCTTCAAATATGCACGGTGTCAACCCTTCATTTTTAAAACATGCACTGAGAAGATAGTTTAAGTTGCATTTTCTTCACCAAGTTGACTTCTCTAACAACTAGCCTTCCTCTTTTCATATTTCCTTCTCTTTTTTTTTTTTTTTTTTTTTTTTTTTTAGTTTCCATCACTACATTTAGAGTTTCTCAGTTCCACTTACAGATCCTTATGCCAAAGCACAAACAAGATCTTTGGCTATTTTGAAACCTCAGTTTAGTAACTGAGCTCCCGCCAGAGGAACCTTCTCTATCAGTTCCAATATGAAGAACCAGGCACGCCTGCTACTTTGACTCCCCACTAACGCAACCGCTGGGGTGAAATCTTGGGACTTGATGGCCACTGGTGGCAAGATCCATGTGCTCCATGGACCAGAGTGCGGCAGCAGACTCCAAGAAAGTCCGACTGCTTCAACACTCTCTAACAGCCTTGTGTAGGATAACTTTTCAAATGGAAAAAAAATAAATATTTCCTTCTTCAAAACCAGTAACAGTCACTAAACACTACATAAATATTAGCAATACAATGCTATTGAGAGACAAGAGGATTGAGGTCAAGTCAACCATCCAAGATTCAGAAGAAGGGAGGGAAATCACATATAAAAAACAGAGAAGTTTTGTAGCAATTATACAAATAACCACAGGAAAAGCCTGTCTTAGGTGTTCAGCAATCTGTTTCATCCCACACTCGATTTTTAACGCTGGAGGCCCTCTGCTAACCCAAATGAACTCCATTTACCGCTGCAGGCGACAGCAGCAAGGCAGCTCATCAGACCACAGAGTAAATACTTTTAACCAGGGCTAATTAGATTTATACAACCCTCGCCATCATTGGGGTCCCTCCTGCTTAAAAGAATCCAACTAAGTCTGCTCGTTAATGCTTCGGGAGAACCAAATGCCATCCTGGCAGTGCCAGTGCCTCTGCTTCATCCCTCACACTGCCCATGCTCCACTAACCTTGTCTTGTCCTTTATTGTCACCCAAATATCTCACCCCTCACTAGCAATTTAATCCAAAACCTGAGACACTCACAGATTTCTTTTCATCTGGTTGAGATGAAAACCTAATGGCAAACCTGTGCAAAAGGAGGAGGGATGAGCGAAGAGCAGGCAGATGTCTCTGCTGTATGACATAAAAAGACTTAAATCTTCCATGATTCTTGGAAAGCTTCTTAGTAAGAGCTTCCCTTAGGCTATCCCAAAGTCCCTTTGCTGTCCTTTTAAATGAAGAAAAGCGATTAAAAAAAAAAAAAAGCAAAGCTGATGGATTTCTCTGGAAGCACATAGCAAGACCTTTTTCTTTTTTGCTAAGAACAGTAACCCTCAAAAACAGGTGAATGAAGTTAAAAGTACCAACAACTGCATCACACGCTGTTCCCCCCTCAGTCAGTTCTGCATTACAAACGATATTTCGTTACTTCCTCCTTGGAAATAAATCCTGAGAGCAAACAGGTAGAGAAAATATTCCTACAAGCTCCCACTCGCCCACAAAGATGCAGAGAAAACCACACACCTCTCTCTTGAAACCGTATCAAAGGAGCACTTTCAGAACACATTTCCCAAAGCTTGGATGCTAATTTTTTCAGCAAAGAGGGAAATATGCAACTTTTGGGTTGAGACTTGTGATACTAATAAACCATGCATTTTTCAGAGGAGGGCTAATCTCTCAGCCCCCAACATTTCAAGTCAAAGCACCAACTCAATTCCAACGCAGCAGAGCGGAAAAATATTCCGACATACTTATTTTTAAGCTTTGCATAAAATAGTATTTGCAAGAGTGTGTCACGTTCCAAAAGGTCCTTTTTATAGATTTTCTCATTCATCTTACACCTGCTTAAAAAAAAAAATTAAAAAAGGAATCACTCAGCTTTTTGATAGGGTTCCTCTCTGCTTCTACATTCAATTCTGTATACAATTACAAACAACAACTGTGAAGCAATAAAAAAATGAAACATGTAGAAAACCATCCATATCAGAATCAGGAGAAGTTTTTTGTCCTCCCCACACACTCAGTTTGATAGAATTATAGATTATATGGGCTTGCAGCAGGGGAAAGCCATAACTCCAAGCAGACCCCTTCCTTTTTCCTTCCCAAGGTGCAGAAGTGTAATTTATTCTTCTTACACAGTTTAACCAAAAATCAGAATTCAGCTGGCCCTGTCCCCTCGAAGCCCTCCTCTGCACGGCTTCAGCTGGGGACTCCAGCCAGGCTCTGCTGGGAGTGCTGGACGGTCCCGTTCCATCACACCCAACACTGTCTTTGCATTTTGTTACCAGGACTAATACACACACTGCAGAAGAAGTGAAAATCGCCATAACGCAATTCAATCCCAACCCTAAAACAAGAGGGATTTTTGTGAGCTGTCAATTTAAAAGGATCCCCCATTTCTCCCAGTGTTGTCAGAAAGAAATGCCGAGAGCTCTTACAGTTCCAAAATAAATGTTTGGCATTGGTCAGATGTATCGCTGGCAATACCTTCTTGCTTAATCTAAGATGGAAAACCGCTCTAAGCTCCGCTTCTTTAAGGCATCAGGCACCTCAGCCCAAACTCGTTAGAGCTGCACAGATATTGAACATCTGAAAAACCATGCCCTGTACCTGGGAACTATATCAAACAGATATGTAGGTCAAACCCAAAATCTATCTTCCAATAGCAACCGGCAGCTGCAGCAGCGTTATCCTTTGTGCTGCCACGGAAACAAAAGGAGGAACGGCGATGGAAAGAGCTACGCAACCCTCACAGCCAGCGAGTCAGCCCTTCCTACAGCCCGCTTGTGGGCTCAGCAATTTAACAGCGCTTCTCTGCCACCACAACACTGCGGTTTTGCCTCAAATTTTTTAATTCAGTAGTATTTTATTGCTGATAATATTCCCACCCCTCTCCTCATCTGCCTTACACCTTTGGCTACACCTAATCTCGTTGTGCGTAAGGCTTTCGGGTGATTTCAAAAGACATTATCTTCTTAGGTCCCACAGCTGGAAAAAGTCCCATGCTTCCCGCAAACAGGACCAAGATGATATCTAATGTTCCCAAGAATATTTCCCAAACTAGTTTCATGCTTGAAGTTTTACACCTAACACCACCAAAATATTTGTTTTGTCCTTAAATATAACATAGCTCCAGCCAAGACTACTCATCTCATCCCCCCCACCCAAAAAAACCCAAACCCAAACCAAACAGAAGATAGTTTCCCTTGTAAACAGCTTACAGCCTAAATAAACGAGATAATCAACCAGAAAAACTTCACATTCCCTGTGTTTTCACAGCGGATCAGGTTCCAGAGCTGGCGCACAGTTAATTGAAGAAAAATTGAAATCTCCCAGATAAAACCACTGTTGAGGCAACTCTGCCACCAGAGAAGAAAAGTGCCCTTCAAAGAGGGATGTTCTGAGCCAGGCCCATCAGGATTGTAACTTAACTCCACTAAAATGCACCTTCCTTAATGTTCAGCAGCAGCCTTGGAAAAATGTGACACCGAAAAACACGGATCTCTGCTGGCCCCTTTTACAACAGGGTGATGACGACCACAACAGCAAGTTGAAAGGAATATATAAAAAGCAGACAAAGAGAAAATGAAAGCATCATTGCAGTGAAGCTGTTCCTTGACCCAGTAAAGCTGGGAAAGTAAATGATCACTCTGAAACTAAGTATATCTTATCAGTTTTGGGTTTTTTTGCTTATTAGTCTTTTAAGTCTTATCATTATTTTCCCCCCCCATTAATGTAGTACCAAAAAATCCTCATTAAGCACAACAGAAAAAAACATTATTATTTGATTCCAGGGTGAGAAGAAAGCCACTGGAGATTAAATGTTTAGTAAATGTCTGATTTTGTTGGGTTTCACCAGAAAGCAGGTCAGTGTCAAAGGGGAGGTCTGCTTTATACCATCCCCTGTCTCCAGGGAAGGACAGAGCCAGCCCAGGAAAGATTACCCCAAACCTAACTCACTGAAAACCTGGCGATAAGATTTTGAGCTGTAATAAGCCATGCTCGAAACATCAAAGTAGTGATATGCTTCTTACAAACTGCTGAATGCCAGTGGTGAGAATGCATCTTGTCCAAAGCACCCAAACCAAGACACTACAAAAATCAAAGCCTGCGTCGTCCTTCCTGCCTACAGGTACAAATAAGGAATGAGCCTTTCTTATTCAAACCTGAATGCTAGGGGGAAACCTTTCCTAAAATGCATCAAAGATGAAGAGGGACAGCTTATACAGATGGCAAAAGACAAATAAATGTCAAAATACACATTTTTTTTTTAAAAAAGATCAAGTATGGGAAACAAGAAGAGCAGTCTAAATTAATACAGAAACAAGACTCTTCTTTCCAGCTTGCCAAATAGAAAGTCACAACACAGATGCAAAAAGATGGAGATGCATTGCTGGGCAGGCTGAAAGAATGTCTAGCTTTTCAGCTAGATAAGGAGGGCTGTAACTCAAAAACAAAGCAAAATGTAAAATGAGAGGAACTTGGTGAGTACACGGTAGAGAGGAAAATAGCTATTTTATCAGGAAAACAGCAACAGTGCTCAATGAAAACCATGTTTGCAGGCTAAGTCAGCCTACTCGGGACGTCCACCACTGGCATTCCACAGAAGAGATTGTACTGGGGCAACACCTGAGCAGCACCAAAGCCTAAGCAGCAGAACGGGAAGAGAATGATGGTAAACAAGCAAAACCACAGTGACCGGGGTGGGGGGGGGGAAGGAAATAAAGGGACTATCAAGTCATGATAACAGTGGCAAACACGAGAACCCAGCCTCGTAACTCATCTGCCTTCCTGCTCTGGCACAGGTGGGCAGCAGACAGGAACGGACACGGTGGTATTGCACACCTTGCCCTTCTCTTCCCCAACCCAGCTCAACACAAACTTCAGCTAGAAGTAGCCTCTTCCTCTAAATCCAGCCCTCGCCATACGTTATCCATCAGTGAACAGCTGTGCATCTCTGCTAGGGACCGATGCTCCCGAGGTCCTGCAGGGACTCACAGCTCCATTATCCTCTGGATTGTAACAAAAGAAAAATGTGTTGGGCTGTTCTTTAATCTGCCGCTTACTAGGTTCACAAGACACTTTGTCATTCCTGTGTAAGAAAGGGATGATCAAGAGCAATCCCACCTTTACCCCCCTCCTCTCCCACGATGATCCCTCTCGCCTTCCCCTCCCCACGCTGCACCATTCTGCTTCCCTGCATTGGCTCTTGCCTAGAGCAAATTTATCACCTTCCTAACGCACCTTTTTGTCCCCCTCTACTTATTTCCAGATGCAAAGACCATAATCCCCCCCCAAAAAGCCTCCAGAGATGGGTACGCTAGGCCCTTTTAACAGAGGCATGACAACGCGCTCTGTTTTCTGTCCTTCACACTCGTTGCTTTGAGCTCTGCAGAGCACTTCATTCGCAACTTGCACAAAGCTCTCCCAGATGCCAGGATCTCTGCTGAGACTCAGAGCTCATCCAGAGCTTCAATACGTATGTCAGGACTGCCCTCTCCCCATCCACACCAAGTTTCATCTGCCAGTACATCACCCACTAACCATCAAAAGATTTTTCTGCAACTGTGCAACCAGCTCCTGTTTTTCACTACCTTGAACAGTAAGTTCTCATCCTCTTTCATTCTCTTTCCCAGGGCACTTATCAATACCTTAACCAGAAGAGACTGCTGCACAGAGATTCCTCCAAGACTTGCTGCTGGGCTCCTTCAAAGGAAAAAAATCAACTATTTATTCCTATACATTATTTTCTACTTTTTAAAAAGTTACGTACACAAGAGGACCCTCCCTCTTATCTGATGGCAGCTCAGCTCAAGTCTCTGGCAAGAGCAATTCCTTCAGTCATCAAAACAAACAGATCTCCCCTAAAGAACTCCAGTAAATGCAAGGCATGATTTCCCCATAAAAGCCAAGTCCTCCCTTCCCCAATACCTCATTTATCCATCCATCCATCTACAGGGTTTATTCTCAATTTCTCAGCTCCGTGGCTGCATGCTGACTAACGTGGACAGAGGGAAACTCTACCCCCGTCACACCCACGATGAGGTCAGTACGGTTCAACGGGTGTGATCCTGCAACTCCGCTTGCAAACCAGGACCCTGCTACGTGCCCGCTTAGCAAAACACTCTCAAGTGACATTCAAGCAAGCGGTGCTAGACGAGGCTGCAAAGTGAGCAACGGTGTGATGGAGGATGCTTTATTCTGCAGGGTATCCACGCTGCCCTGGACCATCTGGTGCAGCCACAGCAGGCAGATGCAAAAAATAAGCAGTATCAAAGTTCCATCCCTTAAAAATTGTCTTACAGCCCAACTTCCTTGCTTGTTAACCAAAATCTGTGCTCTGGCATTCATGCGATCATCGATTTACTTTTTCAGTTCTTTAAATTGCCGCTACAGACAATGGGTCCAGCGTGTTTATACAGAAGTACATCTAGAAAAACATCTCC
Organism: Pterocles gutturalis; assembly: GCF_000699245.1. Lineage (NCBI taxonomy): Eukaryota > Metazoa > Chordata > Aves > Pterocliformes > Pteroclidae > Pterocles > Pterocles gutturalis. The sequence continues at coordinate 21,304 of NW_010114966.1, read as the reverse complement.
CCTCTCCACAAGGGAAATTACATCTTGTTTATGCAAAACATTTCTGAAAACATTTTTTAGAGCTCGAGTCATGTCTCCGAGATTGCTATGCTGGTTGTCAAAACAGAGCCTTTTTTTTCCCTGACTATACCATATGTAATGCTAAGTCCACTTTCCCTAACTTGATATCACCCATGCAAGATTTGGAGATGATTAGTGGAAAATACACAAATGAGACACTGTTCTCCAGAGAACAGCACAGCAGGAAGAATCTGATGTTTTTTATATTTATTAGCCTGATGCACATCTAACTTGTTTAAACAAGGCCTTTGTCAAAAGTAAAAAAAAAAAAAAGTTAATGCAATCCAAGGCATGCTCTCAAAGGGAATTAATGCTGAGCTGGAACCAATGCGAAAGCCTGAGCTAGAGCAACAATGGAACAGTGAAAGGGGCCCCTTTTTATTTCAATTGCAAATAGATTCACGAAGACAGAAAGGCTTATTTCCTAACAACTGAGATGGAGAAGCTACCATTTTGCCTAAGACACTGTTAAACCATGGAAAAGAGGGAAGGACTCAGGGCTGCTGTCATCATTTGCCTTAAAGCTGCTGACAACCTTGAAAAGGGTAATATGTGACTAAATGCTCCACTGGAAAAGCAGCTTCCTTCCCCAAGTTCCTATTTTTATAGCACCTGCTATTACCAGGCACTTCAGAAAACAGCAGACCTACACAAGTAGGAAATATTTATTTTGGAAACTCAAAGCATTTCTCAGATACACCTTTGAGTGAGTGACTAACCATAATATAAAACCTCTTTCAACTTCCATTTGCAGATAAAACTGCAAGTTTGTAGCGAGCTGAAAGCGAGCAAATCAGTCGCTGTGATCCCAAGATCTGCAACCATCCGCTGCCACTCATTTGCCTTCTCATCCCACCTCACCCTCCACGCATCCAGCGCTCTGGAGCAGCGGCAAGAGAGTCGGGCAAAAAGGATGCTGCAAACCACACCACAGCTCACGTTAAATTCAACTCCTTCCAAACCTCAGTGGCTTCCACAAAGTCTGAAAGGTCTGACACATCACAGCAGGTCTGCGAGGGGAGAACAATTATAATCATTACTGTGTTGATTATCACCACTACCTGAGTCGTGCTCACAACCCATCTTTCCGCACCATACAAATATTTAGTGCAACACCTCGAATCGCTGGGACCTACATCACAGAAGAACCAGATGTGCCTCTGAGGCTACTGTGACACTTTATTCGAAGCAAAAAAAAAAAACAAACCAGGCTGTCCACCAATATCTAATACTTCTCCATCTGAGGTTTAGCAAGCTGAATTTTTAGCTTTGCTGAAACTGGTAATAATACATTTTTAAAAAACATTCACCCATAAATAATACTGTTCTTGGTCTTGGCAAAAATCTTGCCCTCTAGCTATATTCTCGTTTCTGTTTCCTGGGTGAAGCCAAGAAACTCAAGTACGTTTTCAGAGCTTCATCAGGCTCCCATCACCTCAGGCACATACTTTCAATTCAAATGACTGTACTAGAAACATCTTTAAAGCAGCCCATGCAGAGTTCAGGAAACAGAAAACAACTTAGCTACATCTAAAAGACCTGCATCTTCTTTCTTACAAGCTGTTTTAATGCCTTTTGTATCCACTATTTTACAACACACAAGCAAGCTCCATTAAAAGGAGAATTTGGAAAGAGAACTGACTTTTGCACAAGTCCTGCTGCATCTTCACGCTGCTCTGGCCTGACCTATGACATACCCTAGCAAGCCACGCTGTAAACTGACTCCTGCTCAACTCCGGCATCCAAACACTTAGGAAACAACTCTGTTTTCATATTCTGTTCCCTATTAATGCCGAAACCTCCTGTTGCCTTTTCACGACCTGAGAAAAGAAAGCTGGAGGCCAGTTATCCCACCACAGCTTTTATTCTTTTTCCCCTTTGTACCACTTCCTAAGGTAAACTCAACCGCGTTAGCGACTGAAAATCATTACGAGGTTGGCTTTTCTTTTTATGTTCGGAAAAAACCTGAAAGTCAAAACCACATAAAGATCTACACCATACATCAAAGCTAACAAGAAGGGTGTCCGCCTCTACTCTAGCAACAACACCAGCACACGCTCTTAAAAAAATAATTAACACAATCAAGTGCAGCCTCAAACCCGTAACAAAACGTGGCCATTTGGAAGCGGTACAATGGAAAAATGGAAAACAAACAGCTATAGCCTACGTATCTCAACAAAACCACCCAAAAAGCAGCAAAACCACCCATTTCCAGCATCTCGGAAATCATCAGACCAGCTCTCCCCCAACGTACAGCTGCTCTGTTGGAGCCTGGTGATGGATGCAGCGCTCTAACCACACACAGCGCAAGCTTCATCTTTGGGTGGCAAAAATAGCAATTTCTCCTTTCCTCCCCACCCCCCCCGACTTGGGGACTTCCCCTCTGGTTCTCCAAAACAACTCTGTGCTGTGAAAACCCTCTGGCCCCCCCACATCACCCTCTGCTCGACAGGAGCACCACGACCACCAGCACCACAGCACGAACCCAAGGACAACATGCACCAGCCAGATCTCAAATATTTTGACAACCCTATTCTCAGGGGCAGCAATGATGAGACTAGGTTCAGTTAACTAGTGTATTTACCTGGTTGATGTGTGCTGATTTTTTGCAGTTCAAACAGTTTGAAAATTTCTGTTGAACCTTCCACAGTGCTACCAAAAGCTGAACCTACATGAAGAAGGGGGATAGCATATAGAAAGGCAACACGTGGTCAGCACATCAAGGCAGATCGTGCTGCAAACCCAAACCATGTTTGGCTCCTCCTCCCCACTACAATGGATTTGTTTTTCCCCAGGCAAAGGCAGGCACCAGGACAAGCACGGCGCACGCTGCAGCTGCAGCCAACAGCTGGAGCAGGGCTCAGCACAGCTACAGGATTTTTAGCGTATTTTTAAGCTACAGTGAAGAAGAGTTCACATCCCAAATTGAAAACAAAGCAAACCTCATCTAAAGTTTTTTGCCTAATAGTTTTTCAGGCGGAGTTTCAGTGCTCTGACAGTGCAGGATGTCTCTGAAATACGAGTTACAGCAACTGCAGCTTTCTCCTGCAACGGTCTGTGCAGAACACGCCACTGACCGCACAGCGTATGGCGAGAGCAACAGCTTGTCACTCATAACTGAAATATTCTAGCAGAATTCAACTCAAATTGCAACAGATAACACCTGCTTTTATTTTAAGAAATCCAGCAAGGTATCAAACACAAACATTTTTAATTGCTGTTGCTGACCTTCCCACTCACCTGGTAAGTGAAGGCTTTTTTTTTTTTACTCAATTTTTTTAAATTATATTACTGCCATGCCAATAAAAATCTGATCTCCATGAGATGCATGGGGGAAGAGTTTGAAAAACCAAGTATTCTTAAGTGAACTGCCTTCACCCTTGCTCCAGGAAAGCGTGTTTCCCAAAGGTATGATGTATGGAAATGTCACCTCCCCGGTGAGAGCGCAGTGCCGCAGTACGAGCTGCAACCCAGCGCGCTCCGGAGGGCTCGAAGGCACTGCCACCAGCAAGGGGGCTGCGAGGAAGCCAGGCTGCTTCATACAGCACTTCTCCACCACAGGGCTAATGCACAACGTCAAGCTGATCTGGGATACGGGGTTTTGGGGTTTTTTTCCCAGTCTGCATCTAAAGCTTCCAGTGTTTTAATAACCAAGGGAAACCCACCCAAATGTGAAATCTAGTGCACAAATTACACTGGAGGACGGGACTACCTTCTGCCTTAGCCAGCACACTGAAGCAGCAGTCAGTGCCGTGTACTGCAGCCTTACAGACTGGCTTTTTCTTAGAAGGCAACAAGTTCTTGCTTGAAACTAAGGTCAAGCCATATCCCAGATTTCCTTCTCCTCAAGAGCTCAAATCCCCTGAACCCAGGGTTAGTAAAACAGCATCAAGTCATACCTCACAGAGAATAGAGCCAGTAAAGCGGTGTGCCACCCGCTCGCTATATTCTGTTTAGAGAACTCCAAAGCTACTTTAATACAGAAGTCTTCAAATTAAGCAGACGGGCTTGTTAAAGACACATGCAGGAGAAAAAAAAAAAGGGCAAGCCTTTGTCTCTGGTTAGAAGTCTAAAAACCGAGATATTCCCAGTAGTGAAATATCTCCATTCTGTCCAACTGAAATGTTCTTCCATGTTTTTGGATAAATAAAATATTTTATAGCCTAAATACCAGCAAGAGCCAGCCAAGAAAACCCAGCTCATTTCATCATAGGTGGTTTGGGTGACTCACAACATCCGCCATGCAAGTCTCCAGAGCATTTAATCTAAGGCAGAGGGGATACAATAGCTATCAGCTGGCTCCAATTAACACTTCACCTTTATCACTTGCACAAGTATTTCCCTATGGGCCAGGAACCACCCATTACTCATGCCTCTGCTGACTCACAGAAATATTAATCAGCCTTTAAAAGGTGGTGTTCTACATTATGCTAATTACTGCCAACTCAGGGAGGAAGGGAGACCACAGCTAACATCAATGATTAGACGAGCTACATCTGGGTATGTAACAGAACATCCACTATAAAATAAGAGCAGAATTAACAGCTCCAGGACCTTGTACTTATGTTAAAATGCAGTTTTTCCAGTTCATAAAATGCACAGTAAAAATGGCAAAAGAATACGGTTTTCTGATAATCCATATCGTCCACCTCATTTTCCTCTTATTCAGACAAGGAGATGAATATCTCCTGACAATTTGCTCACCTTATCTGCCTTGGTGCCAGCCTCCTGTGCAAGTACATAATATTTACATATCGGTTGGGGCCGGCCAGTTCACCAGGGCTGCAAGTTATCAGGAAACTTACTGGAACAAGAATATCAAACCACACTCCCCTTTCCTCTGCTAGCAGCTGTGCAATCTATACAAGGGTGAGGAAAGGGTGAAAAAGCATGGAGCAATTTTATGCTGGATGTAGGCTGCATTACAAAATTAAACGCTGAACACGAGCCTAATGTGTTTATAAAGGAACCCAACAGCAGACATTTGCAAACTGGAAACATTACCTTCCACTGGGGTCAAATCGCCGTCCTCCGCCAAGCCCTCCCACCACTGCTGCCCGCAGACAGCCCCCACGGATGCTCCAGGCCCCTGAAATGCTGCCGGCATGCTGGCCAGATGCTTCTTGTAAGAAAATTTTAATTAAACCTCAATGGGCTGGTGGGGGAGGATGTCTCACAACATGGTTTATAACCATCCCAACATACCTGTGACTACTGAATTGATTCACTTAATCCACTTTTAAATAATTCAAATAGTTACAACTTTTTCCTTATTAAAAAAAAAAAAAAAAAAAAAGGAAAAAAAAAGAGCAGGCAGTCACAAAGGGGTCTCAAAGAATTACTGAATTATGAAGTCCCTGTCCAGGGAAGCCTCCATGACGGAAAAGTGTGATTAAAATGCAATGAATAAGAAACCCACTATGGATTTAGGCTGAAAATTGTGCCTCTGAATTAAACATCTACTCAAGATCACGTCTAACACCTGGAGAACTGAAAACCCCTGATGACTCTATAAATACCATACCATTGCACCTTAAAATATCTAGTACTTGCCTGTTCAGAAGATTTTGATCTACTATTCAAGAACCCCAAGCATCACAGCCTCTGCAGATAACCTGTTTCACAGAACCCATCCCTCCATCCTTCCCAAGCGCTCACCACTGCTGCTTATTCAACCGAATGACTACCTTCCCATGCATCCCAAAGGATGCTCCGAGAAAAAGTTACCTCCAAAATAACAGGGGATCTGGACAGCTGCAGCACAAGAGCAGTTAACACAACTAAAGAAGAGGGCATCTTTATTTAAAGATAAGCTTATGAAAGTCAGAAGGTGAACTCTGTCTGCAGAGTCATGCACTTTATCTTTCATATTAAATAGGCAAGTCACTGAAACCCTTATCGATCATTTTTACAAAAAAAAAGGAATTATGCCCAATTTGCCCCCTTTCAAAAGGAACTGTTGAAAATCACATTTTAAAAAATGAAAAGCTGACATCACCCAATTCAAATTTGAAGAATAAAACATCAAAGAGTAATCAGGTTAGGAAATAAAAGATTTTCTGCATAAGCAAAAGAACAAGCAATATAAGCTTCCAACACTTTGATGCAGACATTGTATTTGAAAGCCAGTACCTTAGCCTGTTACACAGCACTAACACAGAGGAAGCAGTAAGTATTTTGAAGTTAGTTGCCAGTCAGAACCTCAGAAAGCCGGTCATCTATTCCAGCATACAAATGTTTTGGCACTGTGGACATTCACATCAAACATGTCACAACACCGCAGCAAAAAACTCTGAATACCCAATGCAAAAAAAATCCCAGGGAGACTGAGCACCTCCAGCTACATTCAAGGAGACTCTTCATCAAAAGAGCAACACCTAAACGTGAGCTGAGCTGCTCCAAACCACAAAAATCCCCCACCTCCCCCTGAACATCAAATGAACAATAAAGGAGAAATATGATGCTATTCTTTCAAGGCTCCTTCAGCACAGGATGTTTTCTCCTTGCAGCACTTTGAAGGCTGTTGAAGTTCATTTCAGTAATTTCCAAATTATTTCCAGAAGTGATTTATAACACGCCCAGGGACAAAAGCTACAAACAGCACAAGAGCCTACTGAAAACTTGAACTCCGTGTTTCATCTTTTCACGTACGCTGCCCTAACAGCAGGACTGAAACATGCTGAACAGATGCAGCACTCCGGTGAGACACCCAGGATGTCAAGAAGACCTCACCTGGGCTGCCAACCTCCTACAGGTTCAGAAACCACAGGAACTACAATGCAGCTGCTGCAATTCTCAAAGAACATCCTCCACTAAACTCATCTCTCGCTTTATACGAAGTTAAACAGCCCTAGTTTCTAGCTCAAAAATCTGCTGTAAAAATTACATTCTCATTCCTGAAGATTCAGGTGACCAGAAACTCAGAGATTTTGAAAGCGATGCTGTAATTCAAACTACATTTACATGCATCTCCAGTTTAGACAACAGTGCCAGTGTCCCAGAGACACTCCAAGGATTGGCAACACCTCTCCCAGAAGCACTAACAAAAAAACAAAAACACCACACAAAAGAAACCCCAAAACCTACAGAAAGAAAACCAACCCAAAAATCCCCCTCCCAAAACAAACAAAAAAGCTGCAAAAGGACTTTAAGGCTCAAGGTTTTAAGCTCAAGTCATCTGCTGGAAAAAACAAGACATCAGAATGAACAAAAGGAGAGTGCTAACAGACTGCTGCTTTCAACACCCGTGAATCTTCAGCTCATTTTCTCGGTTCTGCAATCATATTTTCCTAGGTTTGGCCTGCTGGGTGCGTATTACAACTGAGCAAACATGAAGAAGAAACTAAGGCGTAAAAACCGACTTCAAGTGATTTCACGATCTGGAGCTGAACATGAGTGCTTTTACAGCTCAGCTCTTCCTTGCTTCCCAAGCCCGAAAGAGTGCACAGGAACGGAGAGCAACAGCACAGCCTGACTCCAGACTCCCGTCAGACAGCTCGCCAGCCTGGATACAGCCCTGAAATTATCCAACATGCACAGGCGTGTGCCTGAAATAAGGACACTGCAACCAGACCTGATTGTTATAGGTACCTGTGTGTTATATAAAAACTTATAATATATAGGTATATGTGAATAAATCATCTGTAACATCCACAAATAATGCCAAGCTGTGAAAAAAAGGGGAATTGAAAAAACCAAACTCCTGGGAGACGGGCTGAAAAGGGTACAAGAGCTGACAAGATAAGCTAAACTACAGTGGTCCGAGCACAAGTGGAGCCTTGGGGTATCGAGAAGTCCTTTGTGGAAGTTATCCAAAGCTCCTTGAGCTCTCATCCGGCACTCGCAGCTTGTCAGTCAAGCGTGTATTCAAGTTGCTCCCACAACTGATTGAAAAAATACACAGAATTGCCTTTTCATTAACCTTAACAGGAAAAAAAAAAGTTCCAGTTTTGCTCTGATTTCTGCTCTGTTGTTGCTGCACAATCCTACAAGACCCACTCGCAGCACCCTCCCGCGAGGCCTGAGCGCTGTTTGTCTCGCTGGCAGGGACAAGGGACAGCCCACGTAAACAGAAGAGGCCAGCAGTGTTTGTGGGGACGGCAGCGACACATTCCGAGGATGCCTCTGCGAGAAAGGAACGCAGAGCGGGTCCAAACAGAAATGAAATTTTCACTGTGAGTCTGAACCATGTAACCCTGCTGTAACAGGGTGCGTGCACTGTGGAAAAACAGCATCCCCGGGAATTGTACATGCTGAAGGTGTCTCCTGCGTGCTTTATCCGTGCTACACGCGGGCAGCATCGCACTAACGACAGCTGAGGTCTCAACCTGCGCGCCCTAAAAATACAACCGAGCGTGCATGCTCGGATCACACTTGATTTCTTCTTTATTTGGGGATGGAAAGGGATTTGTTATCAGTCAATTCCTCGCATACTTTGCAAGGGTAGAGGTTAAGGCAAGCCGTGACAGGAACATACTCTGCAAGTATAACGAAGAGGAGCTTCGTCCCAACACCTCTTCTTAAAGGAAAGAAGGGAGAGGGAATTACTGCAGGAAACCTTGATGCACCCTGCTTGTGCTTCTGCCAAAATAACTTCCAGGAGTGGCTCTAAGAACAATTTCCTGCTGTGTGTTTAGTTCTTCTCTAAGCCACCTGAAGAAAAGGGTTCCTAGGCGAAGGCCCACAGCGTGCCCAGGCGCACATAAGGACCCGCAGGGGTTCCACGGTTCGGTTCGAATGACGGAGCACGCTCGCGCTAAATACTAACACCACTGACTGGAAGCCCATCATCCACAAGCACAAGGGTACCTCTGTTTTGATGGGAAAAGGCATATAAAATAGGAGGGAGTTAACACAGTATCGCTTCACAGTTACCTAGAGCAAAACTGTAAGTAACACAACAACTCAATCCCACTTCATTCTGGAGGCTCTTATTTTAAATGCAGGTTTCTGTCTCTCCTGCCAAACTCATTCCAGAAAAGTCCTGCTTCCCAGATGCTCCCGGGTACCACCTGGAGCCCTCAGGACAGTAACAGTCGCATTCATTCTGCAGATGTTCCAGCAGTTGGGGGAAGCAGAGACAGATGTTGGAGGACAGACAGTGGCATCACCTGTCTCAGCAGCAGGATCACCTTCCTCCTGCCTCCGACGGGGATGAACAGCCAGGTTAAGGAATCAGGCTGGGAATGGATTTCTGCAGCACAGAAGTGGAAGAAAGGGGCTAAAGAACAGAACTGACGGCTTTCCAGTCTCCAGGTGAACATCATCAACAGTTCCTCATTCAGAAAGGACAGCAAGGTCCCTCCAAACAAAGCATGGGTATTTCACTGACCTGGAATCAGGATGGGTTTTAAATGCTTCAGATGAGGACCGCCCATTGACGGCACTGGTAAAATCCAGCCAACAGAAAGTTTCTCTTCCTTAAACAAATCATCTAGTGCAGAAAATAAAAATACCGGTGCTTCTCTGGCTGAGACTTAGGTGGAAGATTCTGGAAAAAATCCTGAGTGGTACTGGCATCCTGCTCATCTACCCAGGAGCAGCCAGATGGGGAATGCTTCAAGTGCCAGACACATCTACTGAAACCTCTATGCACATCAAGAAGCATCTGTTTGAAAGATGACCGCTTCTGAAAGATGTACGTACAGCTGAAGGACAAAAACAGACCTGTACTTGACTCCTCGCTGTCCTTGAAGGGATGATGATTTGTTTCTGCCAGTGACCTGCAGGATGGGGTAGGGCATTTTGGGTTACAAACTGTTCTTACACAGACTGAGAACACTAATAAAAAGGTCTCCTCTTTATTTTAGCTTAACCACTGAAGTGTGATTTGGCAATTGTGAAAGAAATACACAGAGCTGAGGACAAGGCAACACACACAACCACCTACGACAGAAACCAGCATGACTGTCCTGGACCTCTGGTATCTAAACCACAGCTAAATGGAGTGACACCACTTGTCAAACTAGAAACTGTCCAGTTTTACAGCATCCTTACAAAACAGCAGCCACCGTGCTTTTGGCTTACAGCTGCGACTGAACTGAAAAACATTTAGATTTCACAACTAACATTTTTGTTTTGTTTTTCTTTTTTGTTTTGTTTTGTTACTTTTTCTTTTTTTTTTTTTTTTTTAATTTGGGAATCTCTCAAAATGCTTTCCAGAATAAGTTCTTCCATTGTATCAGTTCTGTTTACTGGAGAAGAAGGGCAGCTAGAGTAACAACAAGTCTTAAGACGACTGCAGTGCCCTGTGATCAGCCTCTGCTTATCACGAAGTCTCCTCCCTGCTTCGGGTTAAAAATAGAGTCAGTTCAAAGGGCTGGAGGTCAACTGCACTAGCAGGTAACTCACTTGCACACAGAAATCAGGAGGCACATGAAATCTCCCTTGCTGCAGAGCTTCCCCAAACCCAAGGTGCCTGACCCAAGAGGTAAAGCAGGTGGCAACAATCTCAGCAGCACTTAACTCTGAACAGAAAGCAAACCAACTCCGTGGTTTTGCTTCTCGCTCCCCACCCATTATGTTCACAACAGCAGGAGATAAGAAGGGGCAAGAAAAGGGAAGGATTCCCACCACGGAGTTTTCACTGCAGCTAAACCTGCTCATAGTATTTCCATGCCTACAGTACACACGTACGGTACTCATCAAGCCCGCTTACACATTTTTATACACAGTCAAGGCGCCACGCATAGATCTCTCTTATCTGATCTCAACCTACTCTTTTCATAGCCTATCATTCTCAAACAGCTTCATAACAACTTCACCCTGAGTCACCCGGGAAGCTTTGCAGATATCTCAACTGAAAATCAAGAATTTCTTCAGAGAACTTCACATCCCCTCCCAGGGAGCCCCATCCCCATCTAACCCAGAACTTGGAGTTCATCTCTTCAATCACAGCAACACTATAATCTCAAATACCATCACCTGCACTAAGCACTCACTGACTTTTCAGCTAACTTAAAAATACCCAGACACCAGACACACTCAGATAATTTTAAGAGATTAAAAGCAAAAGCAAGAAACAATGCTATTTTACACAGAAATGCTCGTGTCCAATGGCATTTAGCTAACGCCCAGGTTACGCCACGCCTTGAGAACCACAGGCCGTGCCTGCTGTCAGCAAGCAAGCCCCACGGGTCGAGCACGAGCAGAACCAGCGCTCTCCTTGTCGAAAGACAGCTCCCACGTGGCAGGGTTTTCTGGCGCCAATACAGACCGCAGGAACAGCGCTGAAAACTAACCCCTTCTCACATTGACAAGTTTCTGCTTTTTTCACCACTACCTACAACAACATTTGATTTCTGGAAGGTGGGTGTGAATAGCCAAGGCCACCTTTGAGAGCTACACCTGAGCAGAGCACGCTCTGCCACAACACTGCAAACGGGAGCTGAAAGGGGCCGCTCACTCCCACCCACTTTTACCACTGCTTCCAAAACGCCTTTTTCAGAAAAAAGTCCTTTAGTGTTGTCTGCTTCCTTTGACACTTGGGAAACAATCCCACCGTGCACAACTCAAGATGGAAATAAGCATTTTTCTAGCTGCGCCACTCGCATTAACTCTTGAATATCACCAGCCTGCCCAATACAATGCTGTGACCCCGAGGAACTTCATCACCAACAGGACAAAAATCAAAAATAGCATGTTTGCCAACAACACTAAATAAACCATAACAAGTTCTCCTGAAGGTAGAGATGAGCCTCTTATTAAAACCACCTTTTCATTGATGAATTTAACAAGCAAGGACACCGGGAGTCAACATGCAAAGCATACCGGGGACAACGAACCAAGCACCTTTCATAATAATAACGATGATAACAACAACTAAAAAAATGTATGGATGTCCCTTTTGAGAAGTAACCACCTGAAATAATAATTTGAAAAAAAAATTCCCTTGAAAACACACTTGATTGAGTTACCTCAGCAGAAAAACAGGACTATTTTGTGTCAAACCAAGAATCAAATTCATAGTTGCTTAAAGCACTCGTTGAGTACACAAATGGGGGTTTGTGTGGTGGGGTTTTTCTTCTTCATGAAGAACTGGAGTCCGTGGGAGGGACCCCACGCTGGAGTGATCCCTCCCCTGCCTTTGTCTTGACCCACGAAGTTTTACCTTTTTTTCCCCTTCCGATTCAACTCCCCATCCCACCAAGGCCAAGGGGAAGAGTGAGCCAGCGGCTGCACGGTGCTTATTGCCAGTGGGCTTAAACCACAACAGTACACAACACCGTAGCACCAGGCTCGTTTCTCACTTGAGGCAGTGACAAGAAACCATCAGCACTTTGCCCACAGCCCAAAGCTACCATCAGAAGGTGGAGAGGCATTATCCTGGCTAGTTGTCATATGGGGATAAGAAAAAAAAAAAAAAAAGAAACAACAGCATAGCAGTTGCATTCCTATAAACAACTGCAGTGGAGCTGGGCAACCTGACCACATTTCTAGCTATGCTTTAACTTGGAGATCAAAAGTAGGCAGAGAGAAGCTTTCAAGTGCTTTTGACCAAGTATTTCCAATACCTCCTGAACTCCTCCAAAATAAAATAAGGCCTGCCTTTGTCTTCAGCAAAAGCTTCCCACAGCACAGAGCAATCCCCATTTCCAAAGCAGCCATAGACATTCAGCAACTGAGGTTCAGTGTTAAAAACACGCACTAGTCACTCGTGGTTGCAAAACTGACAGCCCATCCATATGGCTTTTTTAAAGATGGGAAATACAAAGATTAAGGACTAGCAAAACCATATGAATAGTTCCACAGGGAAGGTTTACCTCCGGAAGAAGATATACACTTCTTCTCACTCTATACGGCACCAGCAAAACATGTGTTGTACCACGTGTGTTATGAAGTATACTACACACACCTGGCGGGTTCCCTGCCAGTACACAAACTCCTATCTGCTTGAAAATAAATGTAGCTGCTTAGTTTACCTTCAGATTGACTCTAATCAAAAGGTTAAAGCAGAATAACTTTTTCAACAAGGAAGACATTTATATCGAGAACTTTATTGTCCTGAAGTCACCAAAGTCTGAAGCCAGCTCCAATAACAGGCAGAATAACCTGCTGTCTGTCCCTTCACAACAAAATTAAAGACAGACAGATGGATTTGTCTCCCACCTGAGCACTGTCACTAGATAACAAGGGTTTGGTTCTTTTAGCTGCTTAGGGAAAAACACCACCACCTTCAAGGAATGAAGACAGGAGTCAGTGTGTAAAATCACAGGTTGGTTGGAAAAAGTTATTCACGTGTATTCATTTTCTACCATGACAATACTTGGGGCAACAAGGATCTCTATAAAGGAGTAGACAGGCAACTAGGAGTAAACTAAGAAATAAACTTTAAGACAGGAATTATAACAAAGTACTTGAACAGAAATACAGGACAGGTAAAAGGGAGGGGAGAAGAGGATCTACCTGTGACAGCCAGTACTGATCTGCCATTCTGGACTGGGAGGAAGAGCAGCCTGAACAAGGAAAACAACCATCTGCAGCAGAGGGTGTGGCAAAACAGGTGATTTTCAACTCAAGTCAGGTTAGGGGGAAAAAAAAAAAAAAACCACTCAAATTTCCCTCCAAGTCCTGAGCACCACCCCCTGGAAGCTGTGAAGAACAAGGAACGTTAATTTTAGCACGTTTAATAACTAAAAACTACAGAAGAGTTAAACACTGTATCCTCCATGAGCACAAAATAAGATTTCTCCCTGTAGGATGCAGAGACTGAGACAGAAAACCTGTTGCCTTGCCAACATAAATATTTCCATATCGCTGAACAGAAGAGCTTCTGAATTAGAACGTTGCATAAGGAACAGTGAGGTCAACAGCCCAGTTTCCCAGGCAGTCTACCCCTGACACAAACGCAACAGCAGCCCTGGAAGAGCAGGAGATGCTTCAGGCGGTGTGTTTTTCCCAAAGAAGGCTTCGGTTTTTGGGAGCTATGGGGAAAGCATCATCTCTACAAGAATGCTCCAAAATAGCAACGCTGGCTGTGCTAAGGGACACGATTTTTCAGGGTTCAATCTAAAAAAAGAAGTGACACTTAACAGCAAGAGTAAGCAGGAACTCATTAACTTCACATCAAGACAAAGATGAAACATCGTGCTCCTAAGAGCCAAATAACGTATGCAGCCGCAGAAACCAGCAGAGAAACTAAGGGCTGTGTGCATCTTGATAGATGCGTTACATATCCTTACAAATACCATCACTAATACTACTGCACTCGGTGGTTTAGCACTCACTTTTAAAAATAGTTTTCCCTTACATTTAACAGATAAGCCCTGACATTAAATGAACGGGAACAAGAGGAAAAAAACTGCATCAGTATTACAGAATCCTCCCCTCAAAACCATGCACGTATACGTACATACACACCAAGTCCAACTCAAGTAAAGGTGTATTTTTAGGAATCCAGATTCTCTATCAAACCAGACAGACAAGCTGACTGACAAATACTTGCAAACAAATAAAGAGGTATTATAAACACCGGGGCAGTGCCAGGAGCTGGCAGCAGTCAGCACAGCACTTCAGCTCTCCTTCCAATCCGAGTTGCAAAAAAATCAGCATCCAACACTTCCAAGAAGGAAAGATCTGCTATGGGGCTTCCTTCACAAAACAGAAGCGTAGCTCACCGTCATTTGAACCACACTGCATCTTGGGTACTGTGAAGAACTAGAAGCCTTTGCTAAAGCTAGGATCTTTCCAAGAACCTTCCACGTTAGTTCTTAATAAGCACCTCCAAGGCTGAAATGAACTTCACCAAGCTCAAGAGTTGAGACATCATCAATTCATCTAAAAATAAAGTGTCGTTTAATGTAACTAGAACTGGCATTGCTGAATTCTAATATTTAATAGTTCTATCGATAAGCTAGTGAAAATAAAGTTACAAATAATAGGCGTCAGGTAAATTACAAATACCCTCTCTGACATCAAACAGGTGTAAGTTCAGATACCACCCAAGTGGAATATTTACAACCAGGAAACACAGATGTACCTACTCCATAAATCACAATTCCCGTAGCTGACATTACAGTCAGATCCTACGGGGGTTCCTCATAAAGACCTTTCTGTAATGTCTTAATACACTTGGAGATTTACTCTGCCTTACAATTTCTGAAAAGTGACCTTTACATCTTCGTCTGTGCAACCTCAAAGGAAGCCAAAACATACGAAAACATACCCACCAACTTAACATTTAACTTAAGTGAACCCACTTTACAAATATTCCTTCAAATTAGACTGATCAAGATTATCAAGACTATCAGCCAACGTGGAAACTAACCCTCACAACAAACTCGTTGCCTGTTGCACCCCCATCACAGCTATTCCCAAAGCTCAGCAGCTGCAGCGTGCAAAGCCAGGGCTCTCCGATCCCCAAAGAAAACCTCAATAAATAACAAGGCCCACCATTTAAGCTTTATTAATGTCCTCTGCAGTTAGTAAAGCAAATTGTAGGAAGCTACATTGCACTGTATGCTTATTATCTTGATGGTATTTGTCGCCTGTTTTGTTGTGAGAAAACATTTGGTAGTATTCTGTCAATAAAGCTGGAGTATTTGTCAAACACTGTCATTATATACCCGTCTGGAACATCAAAATCATCAAACACCCTATTTTCAGCTTCCGTAAAGATAATAGCTTTATGTTGGATGCTTTTCATCAACAGAACAGCTGATAGTTTCTCCAGTTCAATATACTGACATTTCTTTCTCCTCACACATGAAAAAGCCCATTCTGTATTTTTTTGGCAGAAAGCGCCTTTCGCTGTGTGTTTACTGCAGTTGCCTAGGGGAAATCCCAACACCCATTAGCAAAAGCAACACTATTACATTAATAGTCTGCATTAACGACTTCTTCTTTAACCCTATGCAACTCCAAGTGAAACTAAATATGCAGGCATTTAAAAGACATTCACGCTCCCTCTCTGCTTCCCAAATACCTATTTCTAGGGTTCCAACTACGCCAAAGCAAAGGTGCTATTTCACCATTCGGTAACTGGAGAGTTGCACTCTGGCAATCAGGATGGATCTACCAGTGGTCGTCAGCACAGGAGTATCAAAATGAGCTCTGCTCTGCAGAAAAGAGCCAAACCGTTCATTCAGAATACACCCAAACGGTTCTCCGGTGGTGAGCAAAGAATCCCAGATCTGAAAGCAATGCTACCACTGAGCTTACACCGCGTAGCATGCTTGGAAACTGTATTTTGTTAAATGGAGCAATTCTAAGTTCTGGCTGCTTAACTGCTAGAGAGAGTAAAGGTTCAGTATCTGGTACAAGTGATGCCATTTTCTAGGGCAAACTGAACATCGCATCCAGAAAAAAAAAGTGCTAATTTTGCTGAAGCAGCCAAGTTTGAAGTTCTCCTATCTTTGCAGCAACTATGGGCAACTTAAACCCTTCCTGGGGTCTCAGGAAAGAGCACACATGCCACCCCACATGGAGATCCCCCTTCTGAAAACCCAGATGCTCAGTCATTAACTCTAGACTCAGGAGGATTAGGAAACAGTTCCAGAGTAACCTTATCTCCTTCTTGCCACACTAAGCACCCTCAAATTCAGGGCAAGGAATTAGGAGGAAAGGAATAAGAATATAATGCTTTAAATGTTCTTTTCCTTGTGCAAATTGTGTTTGGGTCATGTACGTGAGCTACATTAGATCAACACAGTGTCCTTACCTACAGTGGTAAACAGAGCAACAGGCAGATCTCTGGCAAAACAAGAAGTATCCGAATTTAATTGACAGAGCTGGGGTTGTGAGGGCACGGAGATGAATGCCTGCACAACACTTTCACAGCAGTATTCCATGATCCATCCCAAGAAAGTTACCCATCACTGCCATTAATGGCATTTGACTGTTGAGTTAATACAGAGCAACATGAAAATTCTACACTTCTTTTCAATTTTAGCAGAAAAACAAAGACCATGACTGCTAGCATCTGGCATACACTTCAATATTGTGCAAACATTAATCCATCTCATTCTCTAATTCAGCCAGTGACCTTAATACCAGTTCAGTTCTTAATCATCCGGCTGTATCAGTGCTGCTGGCATTCATTTTGCTTGACATAAGACCTTACCCATTAAATAATCATAAAAAACCCTTTTAGACAATCCTTGACAATGCTTAACCCCAATTGCAATCTATTTATCTGGTAGATTTTATTTTCCTAACAATGTCTAGACAACACTCACTCCCAATGACCCACACAGCTAGAAGAATCCTAGAAGATTTTCAGTCCATTAAAGAAAGGGACTCTCCAGTGTTGAAAAAGAAGATGCTTATACCAGCACACCACCAAAAAAACCTTCAGCTACAAGATGGGGAACAATGCAGAGCCACTTCCAGGACACTGGCATCATGCTGCCCAAATTTCACGTGCTCCAAAGCTTTGCCTGCTTACCCACCCCAGTGCACAGAAAGTTTGGGAAATGGCAGCCCCATAGAAGAGTGGTGACCGCACCAGGGGACCAAGCAAGAGGTAACACAGAACTAACCAGAATTATCTCAAGTGCAGCTTTGCAAGAAAAGGCTGGAGGCCTCCAAGGGAGATCACTTGTCAGCTTCCCTCCACTTGCCATGGCTACAAACTGCAGAGAATTTGAGATAAGAGCTTACAACTAACTCCTCTAAAACCTCAGGGAAAAAACCTCAGAAGAACAGGTTATCATCTTATCATGATACTCTCCGTTTCATAGTCTACAATTTTGATTCACAAATCTGTTTAATATATCCTAAAGAGGGGTTATTCAAACAAAGTTATCTCAAAGCAAAAGCACCAAGTGAGAACCACTGGAAAAGAAATTGCTATTTCACAACCCCGCCGCCCCAGAGCCACCCTCCTCCTCCAGGGCAGCAAGAGTTCCCCTCAGTATGAAAGAATCATGAAGACAGCAAGAGGGGAAAAAAAAGTTTAGATGAAGAACAACATTGCCCTTACCAAGTTCTCCTAAATGGCTTTAAGGCAAAAATAGCTTCTCTTGCTTCTCTGACTTGAAGTTTATGGAAGTTTGTTTGGTTTTTTTTTTTTCTTCCTTTGAGGGTAGTGGTGGTGACTATATAATTATTTTTCTTGCTTCAAATAAATGAATTTATAGGTTGAATACCATGACATTAAGCTGTTAAAATCAGGGACAAGTCAATGTCAAAACTAATAATTGGATATTTAGATGAAAAAATGCTCCAATATTATAATAGCAGCGTTGGTACAGGATTGGCCTAGAAGATAACAAATATTTCAAATTGGACAAAAACATGTCCATGTTTTTAACACAAAGCTAGCCATGAAGAAGGTGGCTTCCTAACATCACCTCCAGAGTCTAGAAGACATTACATTATGGGAGACCATAAACAATATCCAAACGGGCACCGGCTTGCCTGGCAGATGGGTCCCTTCATCCTCCCCACTGTATCTTCAGCTTTTTTTCTTTTCAAGTTAACTTGTAGGACAGAAATTTGATCAACACTTCAGTGACCTAAAACTGTAGTTCACCTTATCTGGGAAGCAGGTGTTGGAACCCCCTGCCCTCCCACTGCTAAGAAAAGCTTTGGGAATTGTTGCTCATGTGGGACTTGAGGCCAACAATGCCATGGTAAACGGCACTGCAAGTAGGAAAGGAAAATGCTTGATACCCAGCCTAATTCCCCAAAAATCAACCCTCACCCACTTCATACCAGAAGTCAAACTCAGTAACGATCAAAAGTACATAAATATTTTTTTACTCCTTTGCTTTGAAAGTTCTGTAACTTCAGCCTGTTCAAAAGTACATTACCTGCTTAGGGTAGTTAGGAACAGATTTTGGAGAAATATCATCACCCAGACATTGCTATATCTGGGTAATTATTTCAAGCTGAAATTCACAGAATCACAGAGTGGTTTGGGTTGGAAAGGACCTTAAAGCTCATCCAGTGCCACCCCCCTGCCATGGGCAGGGACACCTCCCACTAGCCCAGGTTGCCCAAAGCCTCATCCAGCCTGGCCTTGAACCCCTCCAGGGATGGGGCATCCACAGCTGCTCTGGGCAGCCTGTACCCAGTCTAAAACTTCTGCTTTCTCTACAGACCTCAGGCAGGCCTTGTACAGGTCAAAGTCAAGTAACTCACACGCAGCACCAAACATGCAGAATACCAACAGCACAAGGAAAGCAAGTTTCCAGTAATAAAACTTATTTTTTTTGGAACTGGTTACACAGGGGAAAAAAAACCAAATATCAAAACTAAGATTCAACCCGTGTCTCCATCATTACTATAAAATATATGCACAGGACTGCTAAGAGCATACCAATTTCACATCAACTAAAAGTAGTATAAAAGACAAGTCTTGGCTGAATAGCAGCTCATTCCAATCTTAAAATACTGAAATATATTTAGCATGCTAGTCATAATATCTCATTAAACTTTTCCTCATAAGAATTAAGCAGAGAAATTAAAGACAAAGTAGTTTAAACTTAGCTTTCTGGAGGATACCGATAAGCAGCCGCTGAAACTGTGCACAGGCTTTTTCCGATTGTAAAACCTTAACCGCACTTCTCTTGAAGAAAGGAGAAAGTGGCAGAGCACATCTGACCTGCTACCCTGCAACGCAAGCCTGAGACACCACCACCAACCCGTAACCACATCGCTGGTCACTTTTTTTTCTGGAAAACAAGACTCAGAGCTTACTTTCACTAGATAAATTTGACACTAGCACATACAGGAAAAACCTCTCTGGAACATCTTAATGCTACATATATCAGTGGTTACTGATTAACCAAAATCTTCAACTTATCCTGGGCTGAAAGGACTGTGCTCCGAGTATATGGCTGTCCGCTGTTAAAAGAGAGCAACAGTTTACGCACATTGGCACAGGACAGGCACAAATACTTGTATGAAGTAACTCTCTGTTGTGGTTACCTCAAACTTTAACCAAGGTCAGACCACAATTTCCGTCAAGATTCTTATAAGCCCACATGAACGCCTCTACATCAATAAAATATTACAATCCTCAGTTACTAAGTCTAAGTATTTGGCTTTGCTCCTTGTGCCTCAAAGTCTGGGCATACTCCTCTCCCAGCAGGACTTCTAGATCTGTAACGGGCTGGTAGCACCACAAAGCATCTCCTGCTATTGCTTCCCCACAAAAAAACACAAACCCGGCCCAATTCTACAACATCCTTTGCTGTACCTGTGGCTTACAGAAAGCTTAATCTTCCTAATTGATAATTATATTTTTAGAAAAGCAGCAACTTACAGATCATTTGCCACTCTGATAAGCACTTAGCACTCAAAGGCTACTATAATTGCTAATTAAATGTTTCATCACAGATACCTATTAAAGATTTGAAAAGCACAGCTAGGAAGAAAGCACACCGTCTTACAATGAAGCTCCACAACCAGCATTTCTGGTTTAACATGTCCCATCAATGATACCGGGATCCTTTCAGATCCTTACAGAAAGCAGCTAGTCAGCTCTTCACTTCCATCCCACAGGAAGGTTAATTTTCAAGTTTTTCTTGTATCCTAGGGATTCACAAGCCCCAGAATTCCCAATCTGACTTCCATCTAGCATTAGCAACACTTTGGCTACTTAACAATTTGACCACAGCTACATAAAAGAATTCAAAGAGCACGACTTCTGAGCTTGTGCTGTGTTTTTTAAAAATATCAAACTCAAGATCTTTCGTGACAGAAGAGGTTCAGGATTTACAATACCTTTCCATCAGAATTCACCCCTTCCTCCAAAGCCAGCAGGCATATTTCTGACCACCACAACCCATCTTTAGGATTTCAGAAGTCTTTCCAAAAGGGGCCGGTCACAGTGCTGCACAGGGCTGGGCAACCCAGTGACCTACATACAGCAGCGCGGGAGTTCAGCTCCCACTCTGCAATTAAACCAGCCCCTCTTGCCTCACTCAGCTGTCCTAGAACGCACAATCCATCAAGCCCAGAGAGTGCTTTTTGGTTCAAGAGGCACACAAGCCTAACCCACCCTCATCACAGCTGCTAGGCGATGCACCTGAGAAGAAAACGCTGCCACACACTCGAAAACATGCCACCTCCACTGCCATCACGGGTCCCAGCGCACACGGACCACTGATTTCAGCCTCCCACCCTCGCCACCGCGGCACAGCTCTGCAGCAGATCCCCCCCAGAGCAGACAAGGACGGGCACCTTGGTGGGGGGACCCGTTGATGCTCTCGGAGCTCGACTGCATGTCCGCGGTGCCTCTCCTGAGGCCGCTGAAATACGCCTTGGAGCGGGAGAAGCTGCTGCGGGGGGACCTGCC
>NW_010114965.1:0-51000 GCF_000699245.1 Pterocles gutturalis | reverse complement strand
GGGATGCTGGGACTGTTATCTCCGTTCCACGAATGCCTCCGGGAGCGGTGCACCCCCTGTCTGGGGGAATCGTGAGTGTAACTCTGGGATCGTTAGCCAGCAACAGGCTGAGCCTTTGGTGATCGAGTGGGGAGGGGGCAGTATCATTGTGTGTCACTCATTCTTCCCCTCCTCCGGAATCGCTGTCCCGGAGCGGGCTGGGCTTTTGGTCATCAGGTAGGGGGGCAGTGTCACTGTGTATCACTCATTTGTATATTTGTGTATAGTATTGTTTTTAATATTATTGTAGTTTGGTTGTGTAGTTTAGTTATTAAATTGTCCTTATCTCAACCCACGAGTCCTCTTTACCATTTAACCCTTTAATTCTCTCCCCTAACCTTGGGTGGGGGTGGAAACTGTGTGAGCGGATGTGTGTGGCTTGGCCCCGAGCCAAGGGCTACCCCACCACAAGGGAATAATAGAATAATAGAAAGTAATAATAGGATTTGTAGATAGTTTAGATTTAGATCCAGATTTAGAAAGGTCTCAGTTTTGGTCAGGAATTCACCTATATCCTATGCAGGATACAGTCTACATTTTATTCTATTTTCACATGCAGGACCATGTGTGATGGTGCATGATACACTCTTAAATACAGTTCAGTGTTGTTCATCCCACCTGATAGGATGCACCAGTACTCAGTGTCCTTAATTAAATCACCCAGCCACCAATGATGCAACAGTTAATTATTCTCTTTCAGCAGAATATCCCTGGACTTTGAGAAAATTTTAACTGGGCTCAAGATTTTCACTCTGTAACTTGGGAGTCTGTCACTGAAATGTGTGCAGCTCCCAGAACTGAATTACATCCCCTTTTTTGTATCCACTTCTTGGATTATTTCCTGTTTTCTCAATGCAGGAGCAGCTGGAGCCACTCCTGGCGGCACCCTGCACTTCACACAGCTGCCTCCATGGCTTTTATTAATGTTTTCAATTTCCTATCCTGTTTTCTTGCTGATGAATCTGGCAAAAGACACTCTCTCTATTGGAGTAAAAAATAGCACAAATCCTAAACACCAATCTCAAAACAGCTAAGAGGGGCTTTATGGCTCAGATGCAGGAAAGCAAAATTAGTGCCTATTGCAGTATGTTCATATGCCTCAGAATAGGCTGTAGGTTAGAAGGCATGAACAGAGCTTTGTTCCTACTACTATTTTTTAGAAGTCCATTACGTTAATAAGGATTCACTTGCTCAGTGGTACTTTACTGGTAAAGTTGGTTGTAGAGCCACTGTCTCCCTCCAGGTGTCACTGCCTTCATAAATCCTGAGTTACCAGACAAAGGGCAACCAGTTGAGCCGTCAATAAATCCATACCAGGATGGAGTGTGCAGAATCTAGTAGCTGATTGCATTGCATTGAAGTGACAAGGCGTAAGTTGTCTGGTTTGAGGAACGGGATTGATCTCACCAAGGGAAGTAAAACCAAATGTAGTACGCATCAATAATCTGAGACAAATAACTGTGAGCCTATTAACTCGATTTTTAATTCTGAGAAACATTTTGTCATTAACTGGAATTCTGGACTGATTTTGTCCGTGTGAGTAATGCATTTCAGAAAGACCTACTTTGCGTTTGCAATTATTCTTTTAGAGGCAAAAGTCTGTAAATTAAGGGATTATAGACACAAACAAATCCATTCATAATTAGTCTTCTCTCTTTCAACAGAGCAGTAACAATGAGTAATGGTAGCCATTTCCTGAGTCCCATTTAGTTAATGGAATCATACTCTTCGTTTATTTTTATACAATTTTGAAAATTTATTTCTGCCCCACCAGTCTATCAGGCAGCAGCTGCCATACTGAGGGTCTTTGCAGCGCTTTTATTTGAGATGAGATGGAATAATTGGAAAGGCAATTAGAAAGGCTCTGGCCCCTTCAAGACAGTCACAATTTATATTCAAATGCCCCTTCATATGGCATTTGGGTAAGTTGGTCATTTTGACGTCTATAAATCAACTCTAAAGCTGTAAGTGGCTGAGGTTAAGGAATTTATCATGCCTAGAAGAGTTATTCTAAAACTGTTGCTTGTGATCTGCACATGCCCTTGGAAAACCTCAGGTGTATTAGGGGACCAGAAATTTAGAGGTGTGGTGGAACACAGACAAAGGATTGAGTTTGTACATCAAACAATATTTTCAACAGACCGGTTACAGAGAACAGTTTTTTACTGTGTTTGCTTGATATCATTTCAAAAATGTATTTTTCTCTGTCATCTGGGAAATCCCAAAAGTTAGGCAAAGTGCAACACCATCTTCTTCAATTATAGCAAACATCCAGCATGTGCAAGTGTTAGTAGTGACGCAGACAGAGAAGAAAAGTACTGAAGGGAGATCCTTATCTGAATTGAGTTACTAGGTGCAAATGGGAGATGACCCTCCTCTATTGCTGCCCTATTTGATCAAAAATTAAGAGAAAATGTGGCTTGCTCTTCATGCCATTGCAAGGAAATGATGTGATGTAAGTTATTCCTTGTATTCTTCTATAGCTGCTGCTGTTATAACAGTTTTATGAGCAGGGAGCATTTTCCATTTACCCCAGCTTTCCCAGTGTCCATCAGAAAGGCATGTGTGTGTATGTGTATGAGAAAGAGAAAGTAGGGAGACCATACCAGATACAATTTTGTGCATTTTAGAGAGTGGAGCATATCTTGTGGGTCAATTGTATTCTTAATGAAAGAGCCCTTGCAAAATAAGAGATAATTACAGGGCTCCACCGTGTGTTTGTGTTTTCATGGCTCCCAGAGCCCAGTTCCTGTGGTGCTCATGATGTAGCGCAGCAATTTGTTGTCTCATAGTTGGTGAGGCTGGTCAGTGACAGCTGCGGCCTGTTGCAGGGTTTAGCTCAAACCTCCAGCAGCCAGGAGCCTTGCTGAAAAGGGTGACTACCTGCATTTGGCTGAAGGAGAGCTGACAGATGTCAGAACATTTTGCCACAAATCTCAAGAGTGTTTTCTCCAGACAACATGGGACGGCACAAGAGATTTAAAGAAATAAAGTACAAGTTGATATTTGGAGGCTTTATTTTTACAATCTTATTAAAAAATACAATAAATATAAATAATGAGATAAAGAATGAAAGCTTAAAAAGAACATGAAACCCAGTGACTACCACTTTTCACTATAAAAGCAATCGTATTTAATTTACTATCCCCGAAAAGCTCTATTTGGATGCAAGCTGTGTGTTGTGGGGTTTTTTTGTGTTTTTTTTGTTTGTTTGTTTGGTTTTTTTGTTTTTTTTTTTTTCCCAGTCTTTGTCGGGAACAGCAGAAGCCCCCAGGAGCAGGGACCTGAGGCTTGCTGCAGTTCTCAGAGAGGATATTATCATCAATGTGACACTCTTGGGTGGCAAGGAGAGCACCCTGGGAGATGGAGCAGCTCTTCTGAATTAGCTCTTGAGAAACTGGGCATCTCTATAGATTTGTGTGTTTGCTTGCTTGTTTGAACCTTTCATGACTCCAAAGTTGGATGTCCCGTGTTTCTCTTCCCCATACTGATCTGCTCCTTCACAGATGTTCAGTTCCTGTTAGTCTTACTATTGCCTCAGGCAACTACTCTTTTTTGGAATTGCTTTCTTCTCTGACCCTCCATTCAAGGAGAACTCTTTTTTGGAATTGCTTTCTTCTCTGACCCTCCATTCAAGGAGAAATCTGAAACTTTTCTTGTTCTCCAGGGTAGTTTTAAGGAAAAGCTTAAAGCTCCAGCACCTGCCTCTCTTGCCAATATAATGACATTATAGGGATCTTTCATTATTAATCAAAGCTTTAGGAAGCTCCAGGGCAGGGCTATAGCTTGTGGTTTGTACATAATTATTGAATTTTCTGTAAAGACTTGAAGAATGTCTCAAACTTCCATCCTGAAAATGTGGAGCCTTATGTGCAGGCATTCATATTTATTTTTTTTTTTCTCACCAGTAATGAAGTCTAAGAGTGCTCCAGTGATACAACAGTGATCTGCAAAGAGCTTTTCTGGAAGCAAAGAACTGAGATTAAGATGCGTAATGAAGTGGAAGGACATAGTTGGTAAGTTGCCTGACTGGTGACTTAGTGGGTGAAAAAGAGAGAAACATTTGGACCTCAGAAGGTGAAAGTCCACTGTTGCTAATTCCATATGGTATTCTGCTAGGTGTCCTAAAGAGCCCCATAGGTCTAGATTCAGTTTCCACTCACAAAGGGAAGCCTCAAGCACATCTCTGACTACATCCAGAGGCTTCTTTTGAAGACTTCAGTATCCAATGGGACCTATGATAACATAGTAAGATATGAGTCTAGTGGTAGCTGGCTTCATATGAGCATATTCAGTCTCTCTGGCCACAGGTTGTCTATGGACTTCTGCATGGGCAGGCTGGCAGATAGTCAGAGCACAAGCTACATGCAAAGCCTCTCCTTGCATGAGGCACTAGCAGTGGCATATAATCCTCTGCAGGAATCCATGGTTTTTTTCTTTAGGCAGTCAGCTCTTAAGAACAGAGATCTTGGAGCAAACTAAATTATTCTTAAACCAAAACAACAACCAAACAGAAAAGAGAATCAAAAAAATCCAAAACAAAACAAGAAAACTCCTTCTGTTGGGAGCTCAACATGTTACACTCAGAAGGTAGAAAACAATAATCTGGCACTTCTCCTAAAGGCTGATGTACCAGTTTTCTACTAGAGTATAATATATATAGTAAAAGTTATCTTGCTTTCAGGATAAGAATATGTTGAGTATTTACCTTATAAATTGATTAACCAGCTAGTTTAGTGCCAGTCCCCAAACTTCAGACTCTAGGAGCATGCCTTATGCCATGTAACTTCATGTAATTTGAAAAATAGACATCCATACTACATTCCATTTGCAGAGAAAAGAAATGGGCACATGTATTTCAAATATCTACATTGCATTGCTTTGGATATTTATATGCAAGTGCAGGAAATTCATTGCAGGATCTACCATTTCTAATGAATACAGCACTGAAAAGCCTCTAAGCATAGGAACTGTGTAAAGGATTTCTCGTTTATTTTTTAAGGCCTCCTGATGCGTTCTTTTCTGAAGCCCGACTTGGTTTATTCAGGTGTTGCCCATCTCAAAAAATAAGCAGAAAGCATTTGCCTTCTAGCTTCTATTTCTTCTCCAAGTGTAAACGAGAATTCAAGCACCAACACAGTTGCTCTCTTGATTATCAAGGAAAATGATATTTCATCAAATTGTTTTAAAATAATCCTTTTCAACAAGGACAGAGAAAGCATTCTTCAGCCTCCCTGGAAGATGACTAAGTAAGATAGAAGATACTAAAGCCAAATAATAAAAACAGGGGTTTAAGTCAGTGAAATCACTATAATTAGGACAAATACATACCACTGCAGTGGATGTCTCTTATTTTCCCCTCAATTATGTTTAATGAGATAAGATGAGCTTTTAGCTAATGATAAAATGGGATTGTTCAAACACTCACGATTAATTATCCAAGTATAACTGAGGGTACATATATACTTAGAAGTCGGAAGAAGAATTTTGTTTTGAATATGACTAGTAAATTTCAATTATTGTGACAAGAATAAGAAACATCCAAATAGTAATTTTGCCCCAGTGTAGCTAAATGTAAAGACACCAAATTTTTCATTGTGGAGAAGAGCAGAAATAAAGACAGTAATGATCTGCCTTCCACAAATTTTGCATTGTGAATGTAAAGACACACTAAAGCAAATGACTTAGAATTTTGTAATAACTTGGAAGGGATTTTTTTCAATATTATTTGCAAATATGACAGGGTAAAGTAATTGAGGGTGAAAGCTAAAGATTACTATTTGAAAACATTTTTTTTTAACATTATGGTCATATGGGGCATGAGACTGAGTCTCTGAAAGGAAGAAAACACAGCTGGACCTTTCCAACTGAGCTCAGTAAAACAGCAGAGGACATACAGTGGTAACCAAGGTCTCACTGCCTCAAAAATAGTAGGTAGAGATGAGCGAGGAATACAAGGATGCAGCACCTATCTTGCCTCTTTTATGGTTTCTTTTCCAGCTCTTCCACATTTAAAGAAAATTATAGGGAGTGGTGGTATTGTTGGTGCTTAATTCACTTAATTTAAAGTTTCATGGGTCTCCAAGTGCAAGATTCAAGTCTTTAGCCTTGCTAAGCTTTGCTCAGTTCAACACACAATTTTGAACAGTGAGAGAGCTGTCAAAAAAATTTTTTTTTAAATAGCTTTGTAATTACCTTATCTCCAAGGCTATCTTAGTCCCAAAATATGTCAGATTATCTTTGTGGGTTGCTATGATTCATGTTAGCTTGGAAAAGCACCGTTATGCCAGCCTTGGCTGGCAAGAGCTCAGCCCTATCACCTCTCAACATGCCCCTTATTATCAGGAGATCAGGTGCTGGAAAGCAATAAGCACGTAGATGACTAAGTGGCTGTCTGCCATACAGCTAAACTGGGAAAAGGAGAACGATAACAAAGAATAACCTTGAGTTCACGATTCAGGCACATTGCAAGTCCTGTTCCCCAGCATTTTGTAACCTACTTTGTCTTTTACACCCTTGGAAAGAGATTGTGGTATAGCCATAATGTCAGATCAGAAGGGACTGGTTCTCTACATTGTCTTAAAGAAGGGCTTTGCCAGGTCAGATCAAAAATAGTCTAATCCTGGATTCATTCTATTACAGTGGGCAACAGCAGAAACTAGAAAAGAGACTAGAAAAAGGAGGTGCAAATAGCAATATTTTTCCCAGGTGTTCAGAGCAACAAACTGCCCAATAGACAATCAAGCCCTGAATTCTCGTACCGAGGCAAACCAAAAGCCTCCATGCTGGGCATTCAGCCCCTACATAGGAGTCAGATCTTTTTTTAAGTTCTGTGGGTGGGATTCAGAATTTGAAATGGACCCAGGAGCACTGTGAGGCGTTTGACAACCAAGAACTATGGTTGCAGTTTAGCCCATGCACTTCAAATAAATATACACTGTTATTTATCGAATAGTCCATCAGTGTATGCAGACATTTACAACAGGCAAGACATGCCAACAAATTAGCAGACTCTCTCTTAGGCAAACATTCCAGTAATTTCTGATCTTTGCATTTGCTTCAGCCTTTCCAAAGTCTTCATGCATACTCCTCCTTTTCCTCCTCTCTCCTTCATATCACTTTTAGAAACTTTTGAATGTAATTTCCTGAAATACCATATTCCCTATAACCTCTGGGTAATTCGTCCTGTGACAATCAATTGTGTTTATAACTTAAGACTTTACACTTTTCGTATTTGTTACAGTCCTCTTTCTGTTCACTTACCAGTGTTGGTAAGTGAACCCACTTGTTCACCATAGACCTGAGGGACTACAAAAACCCAGTTTTCCTTGGTGAGGGGAGGGAATTGGGGTTGTGCTGTTCTGACTATTGCACAGGGAAGGGCTTCCTTTGTCTCAAGAGAAATAAAGTAGGCTGGAATGAGACATGCTTACAAATTCTCTCTATGGGAGACAGACTGACTTAGCAAATAAAGACTTCCACCTCTGAGTCACCAGTTCAAGGTCAGATTCTGGTGCATGTCAATAGAGACTTAAAAGCTTTGCCACCCTGTGTCTGCTCTGCAGTTTCAAATTTAGAGAAATGACAGTCTTGGGCTAGTTTCTCATAAACACCACCACCGCTGTCACTGCTAATTGGGCACTTGCTGGAAGCATTGGCAGAGAGGCAAAAAGACTGAATGAGCCATTGACATTGAATTCACCTCTTATTTCTACATGTTCAGTGAGGCTCTTTGCTGCTGGCTTTGTGCTGGCTGTGTGTCCGGTAGAGGCAGACCTAACAGAGTCTCTTTCTGCCTTCTTATCTTGCTTTGGGAACTGTGAGTTTAAAAACTATGTCTGCCTCTTATAGCTAATGTGTCATTGTCACTTAACATAATTTTGAAGTAGGTAATCATCAAAGAGTAATGGGCAGGAACTACGGGAAAATTTTGGCTTAATGTCAAGAAAAACTTTTTGAGAACAATATGCTGTGTTTTTACCAACCTGTGTCTGACACAATCTATCTGACTCAAACTCTAGGCATATCCCAAAATATCTAAGGCTTGAAATAAAATAGTAACACAGCCTTTTGAAGCAAAAACTACTCCTGTAAACTGTATGCATAAAGATGAACTTCTGTAGCATGTTCTGAACTGTAACTATCCCCCAGGAGAAGTCTTCTCTCTCTGCTGTTTTTCCCTAATTAAATCCAACCATATCAGCTCTCTCTCTCTCTATCAAAAAAAAAAAAAAAAAAAAAAAAGCTCTAGTCCTCCCAAACATAGCTTTTTCTGCCAGCCCTGGGAAGCTATGGCAATTACCAACAGAGAGACAGGGCAGACCACTTAGTAAAAAGTTCTTGGTCCATCTGTAGCAGGCATTTATTCTGTCTGCCTACTGAATGTAGTTTTTGAAGGTATATTTTGAGTTTAGACATCTTTGTAGTGTTTATACTTGCATGCTTAATATTTTGTCCAGAGATAAATCCTGTTCAGGGTGTTACCTTCCTGGTACTTCACCAGGTATTTATTGTGAGAGGTTATTTCAAACAGAAGCTATCTTTACTGCAGCAACTTTTGTCTAATAAGATGGCATATATTTTACCAGATTTTTTTTTTTTTTGATCTTGGGATAAACACAAACTTGCTGATAATTGCTCAGACTGACACTGCTTTTTCTGTATCTGTTGATATGCACCAGCTTCATGGATCTGTTGCACTGTTGTAGCTGTGTCCAGAGTAAACAGAAGCTAGTGCACTCTGGATATTTAGTAGACAGCTACATGAGGAAAACAAAAGGTTAATTTGTATTGAACTTGAGGACTATGCCATGAGTATGAATTTGGCATCCAGTCTCATGCAGTAAGAAAGAATAGTTTTTCTTCTGAGATTAGTTGTCAAAATCCAAGAAGGAGATCATTCCTGTACAGAAGCCAAATGGATGCTGCACAAGCTGTAGTTCCTTTATCAAAACCATAAAGCTTGTCCTTTTCAGTCATGGTAGGAAAATTTCTTAGAGTTTGACCTCCCTTCACATCACTTCGTTTCTTTGATTTGTGGTCAACCTCTAGAATTCAGTGTCACAGGAATTCAGCAAATCTAATACAGTGGGGGAATTTTTAAATTCTGCATTTTGTGGGCTGACAGAGGCAATCTTCCTCAGCAGCTTCATGCACCAGTAACATACTCCACTGAGACCAGTAATAGTATAATTGCAATCACACAATGTGTTCTGAAGCAGAAATAAGTCATCCTGAAAAGCCATTTTGAGAATGGAACATAATTTTGGTAATTCAAAAAAAATATTAACATATGACCAATTTTGAGTTAGTATAGGTTGACATTATTAATCACTGGATAGCAGGAATAAACTGTTAAGAAACACAGCAGATACCTAAGTTGCTTGCATAAAGACTAGATTTCCACTGTGTTTAAAAAAATGTTCTCAAAATTTTGAAAGCTGGGTACACCTTCTTTTTTAGTTGGTCTTTCCCTGATCTTGCCCAGCACCTCTGGAGAGCAGCATTATGGAGAACTGTCTGCCCTATTGCATCGTGTCTGCCTTCAGCTCTGTGGGCTGTTCCCTCTTGTCAGGACTGGGTGGGCAGAAGGCTTCAGCCTCTCTGAACTTTTTGGCTGTTCTTGCAGGGTTCTGGTGTGTTATAGCCATCCAGAGGGAATTTTTGGTTTATGTGAGGTCCTGTCCGTGAGCAGGGGTTTTAACTACTCCATCAAAGTTAGTCACGTTACTAATAAGTTAATGATTTTATTTTATTGTACCATAAATCCTTGTAAAATATATTTTTCCTCCCTTCTGAAAGAGTCAGATATTAGTCTTCTTATTCAACAATGAAGAAGAGATTTTGACATAGTGAATCAGTGTCAGAGAAGATGGAGACCCTGAGTACTGGAATCTAATTTTCTGCTCAAAACCCTCTCTCAGACTGGTTTGCATTAGAAGAGCTAAAGACTTTTCTCTCTTTTGACAGGGTACCCTCACTTAACCTGCAGTACGAGTGAAGTGGCAGTCAGATCACTTTTCAGTGTGAATATTAATGAGAACATTCATAATAATCCTTCCCTTTGACAGTGGAACAGGAGCTAAAGTCCGACAGCAGGATCAAACAGGGTGGCATGGTACATGCATCAAACCATCTGGCTAATGCATAGCTCAAGGAAATGAGCCAAAACATTTCAGTCAAAACTCTTCACTGTAACGGTGGTAACCCATGAGTCCCTTTTCCCTAAAAACCCTGGAGGCAGAACAAAATATCCTGTCAAAATGCATCAGTGCAGTGGAGCAAGAAAAACAAAAACTTCAGACAGTGCCTATGACCATGTGAAGGTGTTTATATATTTCACAAAGATTTTTTTTCTACTCTATTTCTCTCCTGCTCCCTCCCCCGCCCTCTGTGCCTTCCACCTTCACACACAAACTATGTCTGAATCTAACAGCTCTTTAATTTATTCAGTTCAATCTAAATTTCATTTAAAGACAGTGTTTGCTTCAAAACTTTCTTTTCTTTTTACTCTTTGTGTGTTTGTTCACTGTTGTGTAAGTAATTCAGTTGCTGAACTGAATCCTATTATTTCCTCCATCTGTTGGGAAGGAAAAGGCAGGTTTTCTAAAGATTTATCTGCTCAGGACATCTTTTGGAGTCTTGTGGCTTAAATATAAATCCAACACTTTTTGACAATGTCAGTTGATGATCAAAGTGGTTTCTCAGCACTCATATTGGTCATGATACTGGTACATCTCTGGTAGAGGAAGCATGTTCTTCATGTGTTAATAACTGAGCTTCCTCTGGCAGTCTTAGTCAAATTGCCATTGTCCGAATAGCCCAGATACTGAGCCACCAGCCTATTCTAAGATGCTTTACCACTGGACACAATGTTGGGGTGGTAGGAAGAGATAGACAGAGGCCAGCAGCCTTCAGAGCTCCCAGTGTGGCATTAAAGCCCCTAAAAATGCTAAATATTCAACCTTACATGTAGACCTCAGTGTTCATTAATGCACAGTAGTGTTTTCGGTTTGCAAATAGAACACCTTCAGCGGCTTTTCAGCACAGTAAGTGCCAGATGCAGATACACTGGACTTTAACTGTTGAAGATCTAATCAGAAAGGATGAACTTGTCTTTCTCCATTAATCATTGTCATGTACAGACTGACATATTGAAATGGCATAGCAGGTTAAGACAGAAGTATTCTGAAGGAATTTCATTTTGAGTGTTCAAGATTAGAACAGCCAATGTAGGTCAAAGTCTGGGTGGTGGTGCATGGACAAAACATGCTGAGAGGAAAATCAAATACCAAATTGTACCTGAAATGGGAAAGGATAAAACCAAAGCCTTAAGTTCAAACCCAAAGTCCTGGCGCCACTGGGAGTTTTGCAGCATTGTTGTCTCCATCAAGTTTTAGGAGCAAAAGGGATAAACAGGAAGAGTTTCTGAGGCAGGCGTGTCTCTGCACAACTAGTTGCTATATGCTGCTGTAAGATGAGAGAGGGATTTACCTGGGACCTGCAATGACCCATCAAGCCATATTACAGTATGATCTAAAGAAAGTCTGAGTACTGATCTGGGAGGCATGGAGTTCACACTTTGGTGAATGTGCAGACAGAGACAGATGATTTAATGTTTTGCTAAAATCGGTCTGTGAGAAGAACTTTTTCCCAAAAAGAGAAGTATCCATAAGAACTTCATACTATTAAAATAAAATTCTACTGGTAAAAAGCTAGGAATGCATTCTGCACACATTTTGAAAGTTGGTTTTAACTTTTAACATAAAAATCCACAAATATAGGTGTTTTATTTAAAAACAGAAGCGGTTCCAAGGTTCATTGAAGTTTTTTTATTGTTGAAATTTCTCAAGCAGCTTTGCAAAACAACTAAAAACTAACATATATTTGTTTGAAGGAAATTTCTATCCACCAAACCTTGCTGAGCTGAAATGTACTGGTATTGAAAAGATCACTGATCTTTGTGTTCTGGATGAAATCTATTTAATATTGCATTTGCAAAAGGTGAGGCTTTCCTTCTTAAGCTTACTGAAGTTTTATGAGAACTTTTGTATTTCCAGGACAGCTCATGTTGTTTGTAGCTAAAAACTGCAAGTTCAGGAAAAGGTGGGAGGTTTTGGGGCAGTTTTGTTTGGGTGTTTTGGTGGTGCTTTTTTTTTTTTTTTTTTTTTTTTTCCCCTTCAGATTTGCTGCAGCTTTTTCAAGAGTTCTTACCCTTGTTCATTGTTGTGGTTTGTTTGTTTGTTTGTTTGTTTGTTTGTTTTTAAAACCTAAGGTAGAAGTAAATTTAGATTTAAACCATATGGCTCCTCTTTATGCAGGGAAAATACAAGGTTGACTATCTCATGCTTACTTTAAAGTTTTATAAAATTACACAATAGAGGAGATAGAGTTTCAGCAGCCTAGCATCTAAAACCACAAACCTGGTCTTGTTTGATGTTTTTTATTAAACATACTACCTACTATGACTTTGAACAGCCTTGTTTACCATCCTATTGTCCAATACTGGCTTGTCACTGCTAATAATGTTAGCAGGACCAGTACTACCACTACTACTACCGTTTTGGAAGCACCAGCAGTGTGCAGTTGAAATCAGAGTGCTTTTTTTCTTGGGAGTTCAGCACAAACAGCCAAGTTCCCCAAAAAGGTCACATAAATGAGACATGAGTAGGCCATGTATCATTAACACAAACTGCTGAAACTCACATTCTGCTGTTCATGTAGTGAACAACTTTCTCAAATGGAATTAAAAAAGCACATTTTACCTGAATAATTTTTAACGAAAAATCACTATCCTTGGCCTAGCATTTATTTTCTGTTATATATGCTCCAGTTCTTCTCAAATGGACATTTGCAATTAATTCCAGTAAAATGTTTAAAAAGGCTCCTATTATCACTATGTCTAGTCTGAAGACACTCAATATGTAACAGGCTTTTGCAATGTGTGTCAAAATCAGATTTTGCAATACTGAAAGTGTTTCAGAAAAAGAAAATATGTGTTGTGAGAGAAATTTAACTACTATTCAGTTAGTAAAATGCTAGTCTATCCCTATCATTTTCACACTTAAAAAACATAAAGATTATTATAAAAAAAGTTTCCGTTACCTAGTGAACATATCAAGATAGTCTCAAAAAAAGATCAACATATAATTATCCTGTATGGATATGTATCAGCATTTTCGTAAGTGCTGACATAATGAAATTTTTGTAATTCTGAAACTATTTTGGCAAATGAAGAAAAGTGCTGGAAAACACTTAATTCACTGCCTTCAAAATCAGATTATGACCTTTCTATATCATATATTTCTCTATTATGCAGTATTTGAGTGAGGAAATTTACCTTTTTATTGTCATATTTTATTCATTTGTATATTGAAGAATGTATTCCAAAGTGGAAATTAATAATACCTGCTGCAAATAATGATGGATTACTGAACTTCAAACTGTTGGAGACTGGTATAATTTTTATGCTTTGTTCCTATAATTTCACTGTGGTTTTTTGAGCATAATCAAGCTGCGATAACCAAAATGTCGATATTTGCATGGTTTTAAAGTATGAGTGGCTGCAGAGAACAAGCTGTTCTGTGAACAGTAAAATTAATGAAATTGAAATTTTGAAGGATTTGTGTTCTATGTCCCTACACACCCCCTCACCACAACACTCCCAGTTTCCTCTTTGTCCCTTTCCCAGTGCTTTCAAAATCTCCTGAATACCCTATAAGCAACAGATAGTGGCAAGCTTTAAGGAAAAAGCCCCAATTTTTTGCTTGAATTTATGCTGATGGACTGGTGCATGCTGCAATGCATATATTGCCTGATTAGCTAAATGGTCAGAGGAAACAGACAGCTGTAAAACTCATGCATCAGGTTTTTCTACAGCAGAAGCACGAGGTTGTGCAAGTTGTAGAAAAACTGCTTGCAAAGGTCTATAGAAGAGAGACGGAGAGAGAGAACAATTGCAAAAGGTTATTATTTAC
Organism: Pterocles gutturalis; assembly: GCF_000699245.1. Lineage (NCBI taxonomy): Eukaryota > Metazoa > Chordata > Aves > Pterocliformes > Pteroclidae > Pterocles > Pterocles gutturalis. The sequence goes on along the minus strand of NW_010114965.1, from coordinate 36,985 downwards.
TTGCTAATTATTTTCTGGCTCAAAAAAGAAGCTGATATATTAATTGCAAAACACAAAACTTTTAGTTTACCTACTATGATTTTAGCTACGGGGAAATAATGAAAACAACACTTTCATTTTCTGTTGCAACCAAGAAAGCTATATGAATGACTACAGATAAAAGTGTAACATTTTTACTCTTTCTGCTGCAATCACTGCATATAGATAAAATCTATATTCTCACCTTTATTATTCACAAAGTTTCAAGGCTGTTGTTTTCTCTGATTACAGTAGAATTATCTTATGTGTTTCTTATCCCCGACAATGTAACATTAGAAATAGGTAAACCGTTTTTACAGAGAGTACATATTTTGTAACTATTGTTGTCCGTAGCAACTCATTAACATTTTTTGAGCTACCCATCTGAAAAGTTCTTTCTTCATTTTGGGGAGTGAGCCTTGACTTGATGGACTTTCATAAAACCAATCACTATGTATGTTTTGGATGTATCTAAACCAATTCAGAATTCATCAAGCAAGAACCAAGCTTAGATGAATGTTATCTTTTCTGTGGTCACAGTAGACCAATAGATACTAGTGTTACAGCCAATATAGCTGATATTTGTTTCCTGATAAATACAAGGGATGAAAATATCTTTAGACATTAAGAAAATAATTGTATAGATAATAACCATATATAAGGTAATCCTAGTTGCAGTTCCTTTGGGAAGGCTAGATTGATTCTTTTTGCATTCTGTTATTGGTTTGAGTCATGTCTTCTGGAATTTGTAAAATGATTAGGATCTTTTGATTTTAAAGCTGTTGCATAAACACAAACTACTGCTATTTCTTTTTTTAAATATAAATGGGTTCCCTGGGCTGAAATGTACAGTGAGAACAAGATTTAATCAGCAGTTACATTACTTGTTTGACTGATTGATTCAGCTTTCCTTTTACTCATTCAGTTAATGAAATAGTGGATGTCTCTTTAAAAAAAGGAACAGAAAGGCACCTACAGAGTCAGTGAACGAAATAGGATACAACCTCTTAAAGGAAGGATGTCCACCCTACCTGCTTGTTCTGCTGACAAAGCTGACTTTCCTGAATCTCCCTTTGAAAACATTCCCTAAGAGAAGGTTTCTTATTCTCTGTTAGTAGTGATATCTTTTAGTCTGGCTTTGTCTTTTTTTTTTTCCTTTTTCCTTTTTTTTTTTTTTTTTGGTGGTGGTTTGTTTTTTTTCTGTATAAACTCGGTCAACAATGTAGTTCTATTATAGGGTGAGACATTATCGTCATATATCTGAAGAAATGTCTACACATCTTTCACAAACAGAAATGCCTGCCTGTGGTCAGAGCCAGATAAATACTGTTGAAGTGTCAGTGGGCCAATGCTGATGCTGTCAGGCCTGGAACAGGCATGGGCAGTGATGTTGGGATGCTCAGTCCACCCATTTCAGGTGTTCCCCTGCCAGCAAGAAAAAGCACCTGTCTCCCCTGCTCCTCCTGCTTGTGGAAGCAGATCTGTGTCCTTTGGTCTGGACACACTTTAAATTGAATAATTTATTAATCACACAGCTCTTGTGAAAGGGGGGTAGGTGGCTTGACTGAAACTTCATTGTCTGTTATTTCAAGAGTTTGCACAATGTACCTGCTTTATCGCCTTTTTCATGCAGTGTTGTCCTGGGTTAAGATGAGACAGAGTTAATTTTCTTCATAAAAGCTAGTAAGAGGCTGTGTTTTGGACTTGTGCTAAGAAGAAAGCTGATAACAGTGATGTTTATAGTTGGTGCCAGGACAGTCGAGGTCAAGTTTTCAGCTTCTCTGCTGTGCCACTGTCTGCACGGGTACAGGAGAAGCTGTGAGAGAGCACAGCCCAATTGCTAGCCTAGGATTTGATCTTAGGTTTGGGATTGAGACCCAAAGTGGCCAATAGTCTATTCCATAACATACACATCATGCCCAGCATATAGGTTAGGGCTCTCCAGAAGCTCACTCTTTTGCCTTTGGGTCAGTTCTCTTTCCAGGTCGGCTCTCTCAGGGTGGTTCCCTCTTGACAGACCTTCCCCCTCCCTCAGTCAGCTCTTGGTCTGGGGCTCTTGGGCTCTTATCTTTGTTCCAAGAGTGCAGTTTCAGGATTCACCCTGCTCCAGTATTGTTAGCTGGGAACATGCTGAGCCTTGGTTATCGCATGGTGAGAAGTATTACTGTGTATCACTCATTGGTATATTTGTATATAGTATTATTTTCAGTTATTGTTGTTCAGTTATTAAATTGTTCTTATCTCAACCCAAGAGTCTTTTTTTCCCTTTACTCCTTTAATTCTCTCCCCCATCCCGGCGGGGAGGGGTAGTGAATGAGTGCTTATGTGGGGTTGGCTCCCAGCCAAGGGTAAACCCATCACAAGTATACAGATTCATAGTCTGAATCAAAACAAATTATGAAATGAGGGCATGAAAATCGTGACAAGCCTGGATCCTTCATGCGTGATGGCTGGGGTATAATAAAACAACCTTCCTGCTGTGCTGAAATATGTGTTGTTTGTTTTTCCTGTGATATATGGCTTTGATATCAGCACCTCACCAACAGTCCCGACAGATTGGTAAAAATCATGCAGTCAAAAAAGTACACTACTTCCTAGGTCGCCACATCAGAAAACTGCTGAGAGGTTGAAATATGGGTAACAAAATAGTATGAGAAAGGTGATCTTTTAGGAAAATACTATGGAAAATTGGTGAAAAACCTATTTTCTGATGTGCAAATTGCTCTACAAACTCTGTTCTTCTGTAGCCAACTATTGCCCTACCTGCTTCCTAATCTCAGGCTTTCAAGTTCTGAACACATGTAGTCAAAAAACCACACAACATGTCTCTAGACACTTACCAGCTATCAAAGCAGACCTGGTAACTCCTCCAAAGAGCTTTATCCAATTCCAGCCTGCCTGCTGTACCATGGATTGTATATGCTGCTTGCACAGTCCCTGAGGAATGTCATTACTGGATCTGAGCTGGAATGTTTTACTCTAAACAAACACGGCAAACTGCACTGTCTTTATAAATAAAATTATCCTAGTCAGAAAGCTGTCCTATTACTTCAGAAGTATATGTTGTAAAGCTGATTAAATTCCTTCTGTCTTTGTCATTGGATCTCTCAAAGGAAGAGTGTCTCCATCTCATAGAGCCTTGCCGGTCCAGCAGCCACATTTAATTCCATGTTGCTTTTTCTTTGATGTGGAGTGACAAGCAATGGGTTTTGGCTGCCATAACAGATGAGGAAGATTGTGTTGTGCTTGTCAGTAAGAGGGGGAAGTTTGCATGCAAAGGCTATCTGGACATTTCAGTAGCCTGAACAGTACCATGGGGATAAATGCTTCTCATTCCTTTTGGTTAGGCCCCTATCAGTTGTGATTGAAGCCTAGTTAGAATAGTGAATTACAAAAACCTTAAAATTAAGATTGGTAAAATAGAATTCTCCCTCTCCCTCCTGTGGGACAAAAACAGACCAGGAATTTTCTGCTTTGTGAATCTGACTTCTGACAGAAAAAAAAAAAAAAAAGTTCCAGAAATATAAAAAATCATAACTTCTGCCCATGAACTTTAAGGGTTTTTTTGTTTTTGTTTGTTTGTTTGCTTGTTTGCTTGTTTGCTGTTTGTTCAGGAAGTTCCGTAATAACATGATAACATGGTGCCTCAAAGGGGTGAAGACAAGATGCCTCCTGAACCCCTGTGGCATTTGCTTCAGGGGTTGCAAGTGGGCAAGAAAGCAAATGGAACCACTGTAGCATTCTTACATCTGGTGGGGGGATGAATAAACTTTGCAGAAAACTAGGAGATATTTGCTGCAGTGAATATAGAAAAGAAAGAGAAGAGTCTCAACGGATGATTTAAAATAAGTTTTCGGTCATAGGTAGCTATCACAATTTTAGATTAAAATTTAGGTCAAACAAGTATCGCATTAAACTTAGAAATCTACCGTCACAAACCTCCACTCACCTCACAGGGGTGAAATCATGTTACACTGTACCTCACAGGCAGGCAGAAGATGGATTTAAAAATATGCTTAGCCAACTCTTGTTCATTTGTTGCCCTGCTACATTTACTAAACATTACAAGTAAAGAACTGTACAGGTATAATTTTATTAACTGACTCCAGGCTGATCTGAAGTTATTCCCTTAGAGCTAGAGCACTGGATTTCCTGAAACAATTTTGCTTCTCTGGATGAGTTTCAAAGCAGATTTGTTATCAAACATCTGTCAGGGTCACTTTGAGTATGATGTGAGTATTAGAATTAAATAAACATTGGAAAATCAGAGGCAGATGTGCAAACAAGCCTTTTCTCTGTTTTTTAATAGAAAACAAAGTTTTCTCTTTTTCTTAAATTGCAAGGTCTTATCACTTTGGTGTATTTCTTTTTATCCTGTCAGGGCTGGGATTTTTATAGATTTTTTGTTTGTTTTTGGTTGTTTCTTATTATCTTTAATACTGATTTTTTTACCCTTTGACAGACAGATGGAATGAGACACTGTCTGCCAGCTGTTTATGGAATGGCTTGAATCAATAAAGACCACTTTTCATGAGCCCAGCTGTGACGTATATGTGTAGTATAAGGGGAAACTTAGGCTCTTTACTTGTTTCCTAAAGCGGTTTCATAAGTCCATTAGACTTGAGTAGCAGAATTTGTTGAGATACCATATACAGGAAAGCTGGAATGACCTGAGACATACAGGGTCTCATACTTATCTCCAGTGCTGATGAAAGGCAAGAGCAGGAAGGAGGTGGTGTTCTACTGTGCTAGAGAGAGGTGCTGTTGCCAGGTCTCCCGTGACCTTGGAATGAGGCTTTCAAACAGTACCAAGAGTGTCTTTGATCTCCACTAAGCACTGGAGAATCTTTTAAGACTCATGGAGAATTTCTCTGAGTTGGTATCTCCAGGCACAACATGGATGACTAACAGTCCAAAGTCCAGACTCCTTCTAAGAGAATGTTTTTATGTTAAACCATATCTTTGCCAGCATAACAGCACTGCAGAGATGGTAGAAGACAGATGTAAGGTTATTTCTGAACCTTTCTTCTTTACAATTTCAGATGAAGGAATGCAAAGTCCTGCATTGCAGTTAGATCTATTTCCCATGAGTGCAATTGTATGAAATTTTGTTTTGCTTCTGTTTGCTGTTTTCTATCCTATTATTCTAATAATTTTCCCCATATGTATTCACAAGATTATATAGTATATATACATACATTCTTTCTTTTAAAATTAATATGGTCCCATTTCAGGCAATTTTGGCAAACTCTTAATATTTGAAGTAAGTCCTGCATTTCCACTTCTGTTGTAAACTCGACAAAGGATATCACTTTAACATCCTGACTAGGTGTTTGGTTTCCTACAGGAGGAAAAATGTACTCTTGATGTTTTCATCCACACTACTTTCTTAGTAATAAAAGGAAACTTGAAGATTTTTCCTATTCATTTGAAAATGCAAAACAGCTTTAGCCAACTGGTTATATTTATTTTGAATATCATTACCTACTGCAAGCTGTTGTACATCAGGGTAGCAGTTGCAATGAAGAAAGTTCTTGAAGCCAGGGTACAGAAACTTGCAATTGGCAATACTGGTACTTTGCAATGGAAGATAATATTATGTCTCCTCTGCTGTTTTTATACATTAGCTAATAAGGCTGATGAGATAAAGTATGGCCATAGAAACCATGGCTGTAGCGGTACTTTGCAATGGAAGATAATATTATGTCTCCTCTGCTGTTTTTATACATTAGCTAATAAGGCTGAGATAAAGTATGGCCATAGAAACCACGGCTGTAGCTGGGGAAGGATTTGTTTAGTGGAGGTGGCATTCAGTTATCCTTAGCAACACAAGACAAAGACAGGATTAGAAATGCAGCTATAATTTACAATCTGACTGCACTGTCAATGGCAATATTATAGAGAGGCACAGAATCAGGCTTTAATCAGCTGTTCCGTACCCTAGTGAATATAGGGTTTAGCAAATCTCATGCTGAATTTCATTTTGTTATGCCTGCATGGTAACTGGTACCACCTAGTATGAGTTCCTATAACGTGCCTAGGTCTGATGTGTACGCATACTGGGCATTCTGTCTCAGGTATTGAAGGACCATACTGAGCCAAAGATATCCAAAAGTCCATAGTATATTCTCCCTGGTTGTATTTTTACAAAGTACCTTGGGTAGGTGGCAGAATTTAATTCCTGATTAGATTGCCTTTTTTCTTATGATAACTGTAGGTGGTTTTACTATTGTTTTAAACTTTAGTTACACACAAAATTTTCTGTGCAAATCTGAACTTGCAATATGCATGTCTACTTGGCTATTATAGGGCCTAAGTCTCTATACAAAATTAACCATATTCTCAAATAGTTTGCCCTTTTTGTATCTTTCCCTCTTTCTTTCTAATTCTGACAGCATTTTCCAGAAATTCCATTAATGAAAGCCTTTAACTCACTAATTACCAAATTATGTCACTGAAATGGTAGTTCAAAATCTGTACAAGTTAATAAAACCTCTCTAATGGTATAAGTTGTTTCAATTTATAAGCATAATTAAAAGTACAACTGAGACTAACCAATTTTTCACCTTTTGAACATCTTCCAAGTCCCTTCTGACTTCTCTTAATGTGGCAAATAATGTGCCAAATAAAATGACAGACTCTGAGTAAGATGCAGAGACAAAATCTTGAGAATGAAATCCTCAGCTAGTGGTGTCAGTGCTATAGGATTCAGATAGTTTTATGCCTGTGGGTGATTTAAGCCTGCAAAATTTACCATTCTATCACCATTTCTTTCCTGTTTGTTAACATCTGGGGGCACCACTGGAAAAAAATAACGAAAATGTAAAAGAGAACAGGGTCTTTGCTGGGATTAGGTGGTGCAGACAACTCTAATTGGCATCGACTTCCCCCAGGGCAGTGACGAGTAAAACTTAAGCCCATTACTCGCTCTGAAATGTCATAAAACAGAGAGCCCTTTTCCTGTACTTGTGTGTGGTTGAGCACTGTGTTGATTTAATTACAGCAAAACATGATTGGGAAGTACTTTTAAGAGAGATTAGTCTCCTGTTGTCAGCTGTCACTTAGATGGATGGAACTCAGACTTGCTATTGAGGCACCAGTTATGAGCTGGTTTGCAGGTGGCTGAGACAATAGGTTGCATATTTTTAAATTGTATCAAGAAGGACTTATTATTTAGGATTCCTTATTACTGTCAGTGTCACAACACCTTGCATTATTCAAAGAGAGCATTGCTTCCATCCATCAGTCTCCCCTTTGCTGTCAAAGATGCAAATACAGGTTCTCATTGCTTAGGGGAAATTGTAATATAAAAGGGAGGGAAGAAAGATGTCAGGAAAAGTTAAATGATATGGGATGAAAATCCTCAGGGGAAAGAGCAACTGGAGCTTTGAATTTTTATACTTGCTACATACTGAGAAAGAAAGAGGAAGAAAAAAGGAAGAAAAAATGATGAAAAAGGAAAAAAGTTTCCTTTTAGTAAATGATGGGGAATTTACATTTGTGCATATATGGATGTCTTTTTCAGTATAATGTTGGGATGCTAGAAAAGGTGCTGGATGAATCTGAGAGAAAGAAGAAAAGGAAAAGGAAACCATTTCTATAGAAAGATCAATGATTAGGATTTTGAAGGCAAGTTCAAATAAGTCAAGAGTAGGATGTAAAAAGCAAATTACGTGTCAGTTGAGCATGTTTCAGAATGCAGTAGTAAAGAATATAACTGGTCAGATTTTTGCAATAATTTCTTTTTTTTGTCACTAAAACTGTTGATTTACTGAAGCAAGGTTTCTTGGTGTAAAAGACCAGTATCAGTGATTTTTTTTAACTCAACGGTTGTTTTGGGAAGAGTTTCAACACTAGTTTCAGTATTTTTTTTGATTTTTTTTAAACACAATTTTCCACTTTAAAATTAATTCTATTAAGAAAAGGAAGAAAACTTTGCATCTTTTAAAATTTTTGCAGTTAAATTAATGCATTTTGAGATTGTTAGAATAAGTTTTCTTCCATGGCTTCAAAGCATTTGAAATATCTTTTCAGTCTTGAACATTTTTGCAATTATTAATGTTCATCCTACTTTGAGATGGGAATATTTTTGATATTTTGAAATGTTTTGAGTTTCACTGAAAGATGCTTCCTGTGAAACTAGAGCACAATAATTCTCTCTCTGCTACCCCTGTATGTGCTGTTCTCATTCAGGAAACTTCACTTAGAGGAAACCAGGGGCCTATCCACACAAGCTCTCTGTGATTTGAAAGTGACAGCAAGGTATTAAAATCATGAAGATCATACAGGGTCTATAGATTCTGAACAGAGTTTCCTGAGCACAGACTGAGGTAATTATTTTCTCCATAAGCTTAATCTGTATGTTTCCACAGAAACACTGTCCTTGTGATGTATGTCAATCACAGGACATGAACAGTCAGGGTCTATTGCTTTAAGAAACTTTTTTTTTAAGTAGAAGGAAGGCAGGACACTTCCTCATCTATTTCATGCTATATCTTCAGGGTTTTCTTCTGGAACACTTAATTCTGTTAGTGGAGTTACTGAGGGGAGTCACAGTTTTTATATTTGAGTTGAGACTTGGACAGATTTTCCTGCCTCTAGTGCTATCCAGAGGGAAGGGCTGCAAATGGATAGCAGCTGTTCATCAGTTGACTGATCTGTTTTCTGTGGTGCTGGTCACAGCACTATTTGAAAAAAATTTTAATTATGAAAAGTAATCATGAAAATTATTCATGTATTTTTAATTCATTAAATCTTAGTGAAAAATAAATTCCTGGGTGATTTCCAAGGAAGCACTGCAGGCTGCACAAATTAAAACAAAGTGTGGTCTTTGTAGTGTCCTCTTAAGTGAATTCTGTTATCACTGCCCCTGCCTGCCACTATCATGGCAGCTTGAGAAATGTATTCTCCATCTATCAGCCTGAAAATCCTTCCAGCCAGAGAAGGGCCAGCATTCCTTAAAGGAAATTTATTATATTTCAGGTTTTGCTGCAAAATTTTAGCTTATTTTGCAAAGAGAAAATGGGAATTGATTCAATAGGAATAGAAAAGCTGTTAGAGAAGAGGCCAGTCTGAAGTCTATTCCATTTTCATTAGTGCAAAGACTTTCTGTGTCCATTAACCTGTGCTCTCGCCATATGTACAATGAAAAACAAAAGGTTCCATTTGTGCTAGAGCATTGGTAGAATTAGACTAATTGATTGACAGCAATTTCCCCCATCAAATCAGTGGAGCCATGTGGTTTCTGCAATGGACAGAAACAAAGGATGGAGGCCGGTAAGGATACTGGTCTGGAATGCAAACAGGCAGAGACCAAGGATTTTGAACTTAAATGCAACTCTTGAGCAAAATGTTACTATAAACCTGCAGAGGTTTCCTATATCTCTTCCTTATAGCTCTCTTCACACCAGTCTGAACCGAGGTTAGACAGCTGTCCCAGATTAGAGATCTAGCCTTGAGTTCAGGCAGCTGAACACTTAGGAGACAAAAATGGTCTCCTGTCCCTGAAACTCCCTTGCCACAAAGCAAGCTACTTTTGCACTGGTTTCTTTTTCAGTGGAGACTTGGTCCTGGCTCCCAGTTCTCTACTTTTCATTCCTTACTGAACCTCTATCCCTTCAATAATGCAGAACCTGTGGGCCTTGATCCCTTTCCCTCCTTACCCATTCTCCTTTCAGTGACCCTCAGGAGTAGCTCTTTCCTTCTGAAGAGTGCTTTATATTTTTATGGTAATTTGTTTTACATTTTTTTCTGTGAGATCCTACTTTCTTCCTTGGATTCTCCTTTGCCACTTTCTGTGACGTATTTATATTGATCAGAAAATATGACTATGGAAGAACTAGATCAGCTATTAAAGTAATTTTGGACAAAGCACAGTGCTGGGTATTTAGATGCTAACACAGAAGTCATTAACACCCCTTAAAATAAAACAGATATACTTCAGGCATATCTTTAGGCCCAAGGGATAGAGAAGAAAGAATATAAAAATGAGGAGTGTCTGGTCCAGTTTTTGGTCATTGCTAAATTGATAGAAAGACTAAGACCGATTTCATCCCTGCAAACCTGAGATTACTTACTAATAGGATAACATATGAAACCTATTAATTTGCCACCAGAGGAGAATATATCTGATCATCTGCAAGAACATTCAGAATCATTGCCATAACCAACAGTGGAATTGTCTTCCTATAGCTAAAAATGAAATATAGTTAAAGAAATTTGTGATAGAGATAGCCGGCCAAAGATGCAAGTTTTCTGTTGCTTTTGTATAGAATCTTCACCTAGATTTAAAAAAGTAAGACATTTAGAAGTACAAGATCAGTGATTAGACTGTAAGAACATGATACAAAAAGGAGAAGAAAAATCTAGGGTTTGTGGAAAATTATAAAGATAATGGAAAGGAATGGAAACTAACAGAAAGTAGAAAGCCAAAAGTGTAAAGAAACGTAAGGAGAGAAACCCAGAAGCTAAAATAGGTATTTAGAAGCTACCATCTGCAAGATATGGGAGGTTTAAAATAACGGCAGTTGAACAAAAAATTTCAGTGACGTCTCACAAGAATACTAATAGACGAATGGAGACATGTATTAGTAGGTTCTTGAAAGTAGTCCTTCAGAAAAAAATCCAAACCTTCAAAAGATATTTTGCTCGTGATGCTTGTAAATGGTCTTTTAGGTGAAGGAGGAGAATGTCTCAAGACCCAGCTTTAGCAGAAATGTCAAAAAAATACTCCTTTGCTTCTTACTTTTGAATTAGGAGAATTTCAGTATTGCTGTATTTGTGTAGACTGATTTCCAAAATATTTCTCTGAGGCTTGTGTAGCCAAGAAGGTTCACCTGTGCAGTAAGATATTTTACAACTGTGTGGTCACTCCTGTGCTGCTGTTTTCCTTTATTCTCTCAAAGCTTCCTGGTGTTTGCCTAAAGTTAATTCATCCCTTCCCACCTCATAAGCAGGAGCTTTACAAGCTTTTCTGAATGCACTTTAATTGCCTCAGTCTTAATTTCTGTTTAATAGTGTTAAATTTTGCAGCAAATTAAAACCTCATTTCTGGGTTTGAACTGTATCATGTCATGCGAGTTACATCTTGACATTATTGGGTGCCCAGCTGCCTCCATGACTCTTCTATATCCTGAGGAGAGTTTCATGGTTGCTTTTAACGCAGCAAATCTTTTGTCATTTCCAAACTAGAAACTGTGAAGAGTAAAAGTGAAATATTTTGCTTAGAAGTTTTAATGAAAACAATTGGACTGCAAAGTACTGCATGGTGGTAAAGACTGAAATCCTCAGGGAGGTAGATGAGGAGACATAGCGGAGGCTATTGGAGAGCAAGTTTTCCTCATAATACCCAGTTGGTAATGTCTCAGCTACCAGTCTCTGGCCTCCCTGCTGAGCCCACCAACAAAGATTGGAGGTAGGAAGGGAAGGGATGGGGAAAGGAACTTGTGCTCACCCTAAGCTGGAGTGCTGAAAGCTCTCATTGCTTTCAAGTATTCAGTGAAAAATTGTGGGGACAAAAGGAACCTGAAAAGTGTGAGGCCTTTCAGGCATATATGGGACAACAAAACTTGTAGGTTCTCTTCTTGCTGCCTTTGTTTTTGAGTACAAGGCCAGTCCAAAGGACATAGAGAATGAGCAAACATACAGTAAACAACTTTAATGAAAGGCTCTACCTAGGGCAGAGAGCAATATAGCTGACAAAGAGATCTCCACTGATGTCTTTTGATTGATGTGTACTTAATTGAGTGCCACATTGTGTTCATGTTTTGTGTGTTCTGAGGCACACAACAAGAGCTCACCACTAACAAGTGATAGCTCTGAGCATAAATAATTTCATTGATCGTGGAATGACTGCAGGTGGACCTGTGGCAGATCATCTGCAAGCCACTGTAAACGTAACAGTAGCGTAATACATTTCTCTGCCATTCACAGTCTCTTCTAGAGTGATTTTACCACTCATGCACTTTAAGAGATCAATCGGGGAAGCTGCGGGCTGTTACTGCAGGCTAAAGGCAGGCCTCCCTGACTTTTCACTCCATTAATGCAAACTCTTTTTCTTTCCCTGTTGGGACAGAAAATGATGCCATTTCAGCCACTACACTGATCATTCTGCTTGGAGGGCTGTCTCCTGAGAGCTTTTCTGTGAGTACTGCTGTATCTTAAAGTGATTTCACAAACAAGTGGGTGAATGTAGAACAGCATGCACTCTGAGAATTGTCTCTAGAGGAAAGCTGATACAGTAACACTAAGCATGGCTTGTGCTCACATAGTCTGTGTAGTGTCCTCTCTGTGAGTCAAGGTCCACTGATACATGATCATTAAAAAAAAAAAGACTTTTTTTTTTTTTTTTAGGTAGGAGAACACTACCAAATCTGACAGGGAAAAAGGGTGCCGCTTCCCTAGGGACTCTGCCAAACAAATTCCTTTCTGTTACAGAACCAAATTAGCATAGAAAAACTACTCAGTCTTGTTTTTCACAGTGAGCTGCTCCTTTGAAGTGAACTATGTAAAGAATTTTTGGTGGTACATTCTGAATTAATGCAGGGTGTCCAAATGCCAGTCTGCTAGTTTGTATTTTCATTGACAATCCGTGTCACTCTTCAGAGAGGTATTGCAAGGTGGATTTGGATCATACTGATCAGAGTGGAAAGTCACTGATGATATAACAATGGTTCACTAGAATGAAGCAGGCTCAATTTCATGTGAATTTTCCAGCAGAGGAAAGATGGTGTACTGACATTTGTGTTTATGTAGTACAGTTCCTCCTAGGGTTCCTGGGCACTACCATAAAATGAAAGCCCTGTAAGTAAAGTTGGCAATATATAAAGACTTCAAAACAGAGTCTTAAATAATATTAATAATCCAAAAAATCAAACAACAAAGACTGTAGCAGTCAATTTAGAAAACTGTTTTCAGATTGGATGGAAATCCTGGCTATTGGACATGCAACAATTTATCTTGCTTGCAGTGCTCAGTTATAAAGGTAGAGATTTTATGCAGCTTACTTCGGGCTTGATCCAAATCCCACTAAAGTTAGTGGAAATCTTTACACTGACTTCAGGGAGGTTTGCAGCAGATGTTTAATTTCAGTCAAAAGCAATACTGCAGCAGTATTCGAAAAGCTGTAGATGGGGTAATGAGAGAAAGAAAGAGAGAGACTGGCACTATCCTTTTACCAATTACCTAGAAAATCCAATTAACCAGTGATTTAAAGAAGTGGAAAGCAGTGGAATTAAATAATTTTATTTCCTTCAGTTAACAATAACACATTAAGTTGTTAAGATGAAAATCATTTAAGATTCTAATACTCTTTTCATTATCCATGCTGTTTGCTTGTGCATGTTAGCTTCAGCAAAGAAACCTGATTAGTCAATTTTCCTTTCCTTAGCTCAAGCTTGTGGATTTTTATAATTCAAAATGCTGGAGAAATTGCTTTTTAAAAGATAAATTAGACTTATGTATATTTTAAATCTTAAAACTTTTAAAAATTTATGATAGAATTGCAAAATCGTGGGTTTTGGCTGAACAAAAGTTTAAATTTAGGATATTAAAGGAATAAGTTAATTATCCTGGTTCATATTTGCCTCTGATCAATCTCAGTTAGCTCGAAGATTCAAGTACTCTCTCCAGCACTTTAGTTATTGGTCCTGATTAAGCCTTAAAAATAGCAAGCACAACTTTGTTCCATAATTCACACTTTGGCCTCACAGTTTGTGTGCTGCTATGTGCCACTGTTTATGAGATATCCAGACTTTAAAAATCACGATGGAATAAGAGGATCTATATCTTTCTGTGTGGTCACCATGTGATTATGGTTGTCATACTCTCTTTACCATTTTAAGAAATCAATAACATTAAAATGTTACCATCCAGTAATGGCGCTGCTTAAGAAGTCAAGAGTTACTGTAACAATGAAGTGCATTACAGTTTCTGAGTAATTTTCAGTATCTTCCTATTTATGTTGAGAGCATCCACAGATCATGTACTGTAATGGTTTTGTACCTCCAGGCAGATTATTATTTATCACCTTCCAAGTTGTGCAAAATATTGGTACGTAGGTCTTACTCTTGGCTCTGTAACATCAGATGCTTTGGTTTTGGTTTTGTTTTTTTTTAAAAAAGAAAACCTAACCATACTAATCATAAATATGTAAACAGTATTAAGACATTAATTTATTTACCACAATGAAATGATTATTTATGGCAATAAAATTCTTGAAAATAATTTCCCTTTATTTTGCCAAGAGCAGAATAGATGGTTTGGTGGTTCTTTTGCAGTAGGCAATGATATTATGACAAAAAGAAAACAAAAACCATAGAAGTCTCGATGTGGAAGGATTTCCACTGACATCTCATATTACAGAAGAAGGTGAGCCTTGAATTTAGGGATTAACAAATCATTAAGGAATATGTAAACAGTCTATTAACACATCAACATTGCACATACAGAGGAGCAGATTCTGAAGAGATACCACAATATGCTTGGGACACATGTAATCTATTCACAGATTTGCTTCACTCCTCATCCACTGGAACTCACCTGGTTTATACATCCAGAAATCTAACCTACAGTGTGGGTTCATGTATTGTGTATACATATGTATCTGTATAGAGTTTATATGTACTGTATCCGTGTATTTGTATTGTATAGGATATTGTGCATTTCCTCCTTAATATACTCCTTGATTCCTGTGGAGTAGGAATCTCTACTTATTTTCAGTACATCATGCAACACTAGGCCGAATGTACTTAAGCAGAGATATGGTGTGAAATGCATTCAAGCTGGACAGCCTTTGTTTTACCAGTCAAATAATGAAATTGCGGGTGCCAGCCCAGTCTAAAAGGAGTGAAACGGGATAAAGGAGTACTTGCAGTTAGATCACAAGACAACCTATGAGTATATTTAGAAGAACAGTGACACCAGAAAACTGCACCATCCCTGTGAAATCCGTAGTTGAATCAGAGTCTAAGATGGTTGTCCAAAAGTAATAGAAAAAGGATACAGAGAAGGAAGTTAGCTAGGGATCTATGCTAGGCTACATGATGAATTTTGTGAAAGCCTCAGGCTGAATATGACCCTTCTTGTATCTGAAGATCTCAAATGTTAAAGTGAAAAAGTTGTAGGGGCTAATGGAGAATGAATGGTATGATTAAAAATGATATGAATGAAGCTCTGAGTATCCTCCACTCCTAGAAATTACAACTTCACAACATTATGAGAGTATAGTAGCTCTGATGGTCCAACACACTGTCAAAGATGTTGTTTGCAGACAGAGGCAGCTTTTTGCAGGGGTTTTGTGCCCAAAGTTTTACACTGTAATATCCATGCACATGCATGCACTAGGAATATGCACGACTGCACCCTAAAACACGCATGTTAGGTTTTTTTTCGTGTTGAGGACCTTTTTCATCCTTTCACTTCTGACATGTGTAAGAGCACTTCCAGCCCTCTTAAATGTTCTAATTAAGTTGTTAGAAGGACACAACATGAGCACATTTGTTGCAGTAGTGTAAATTGGAGTATTGCTGCTTGGAATAAATGAGAAGTACTCATGTAGCATTAGTGTTATGGAGACTAGCATCAAACTTCCAGAATACATGTCAACACATTAAATGTTTTTTTTTACCATCAAAGTAGAAAGGAGGGTATTTTTTTTTTTTTCCCGTTAGCCAGCAGATTTTAGTTGTCAGTCTTGGCTCTTTGGTATTGTCTAAATCTAGTTGCAATTAAGCAAGAATATGATTTCCAATACACTTAATAGCAGGATCATATGTCCTCTTGCTCAGTCAAGTGTGTACTTGTGCAGAAGAAAGTAGAGAAGTGCCTTCAGTCCAAGGACATGGAAAATGTAACCCTATCAAATTGACTATCAATAATTAAGGTCTTTGATGCTTTGAATCATTTAGATAATAAGATTGCTTTGAAGTAAATAAATAACAAATTAGAATTTGTGGCAGTCACAGGTGTTTGGCAAGACCAGCTTGTAATCAAAAGCAAAATGAATGCATTTTACTCTGTGTAATTAGAAAAAGAAATGAAGTTTATATGCAAATTGTAAAGCACTTTACTAGGAGATAACTGGTCAGGCAGCTTTTGGTAATTTAAACTTTCATTTATGGGAAGAATTTGCAAAGTATCCATTTTCAATGCAATTTCAGTGCAGCTGGTTGAACTATCTTAGTCTTCCTAAGAGAGAAATTCAAACATCACTGGTATCATGCCAATCTTGTTATGGCACAGTAAGGACAACATATGCATTTTTAAACTTATCTCTCTCTCCCTGCCTCTGAAATGATAGCAAACAAAAACCCCTGAAGGTTAGTTAGAATTACTTAGTGACAGTAAATAAGTGAATAAATAGAGAAACACTGGCAGAAAAATAACCAGAAAAAAAACCTGCTAATAATATGGTTCACACATTTTGCGGGACTGAAAGTTGATACTGAATAACAATAAGGGCTTTTC
Source organism: Pterocles gutturalis (assembly GCF_000699245.1). Lineage (NCBI taxonomy): Eukaryota > Metazoa > Chordata > Aves > Pterocliformes > Pteroclidae > Pterocles > Pterocles gutturalis. Next base: position 20,503 of record NW_010114965.1, on the reverse strand, counting down.
ACCTATCTTCCATAGCCAAGGGAAGATTTCCTCTATGTCTGACATTGTTGAACCACCTCATACATTTCCATTCGGAGTGTTACATTCACCTTCAAAAGTCATGACTGCCACGGCATGCATGAGGTAGAAACTGTTTGGAGTAGGTATGCCAAGAGGATGGAGGCAAGCATCTTGGAAGTGAAACTGGGTTTGCTGTGAAGGGACATGAGGTAGCAGATTGAAGATTAGTCTGAGCAAATATGAGACAGTGGGATAAAGAGAACAGTGTGGAAGCACCAAGCTAGATACAGATTCTGAAGTGGAAGCTAAGAGGAGGAATCAGAATAGGCGTGGAGAATGGAAAGTCAAAGGCAGAGGAGGACAGGAGAGACAATGCATGAAGACACGATGAAATTGGTTTTTGCAGGGTTTACTCTTCAGAATTAGGTCTGTAAATTTCAAGATATTGTGACTGAGAAGAACAGAATTACCACAAAACTAGGATTTGATTTTCTTATGTTGAATCATTGCCTATAATCACCAGTGTTGGAGATATCATGTCTTCCCATTACTGTGTTCAAATATAATTCTGAGGAGAAGGACTTGGAGGTTTTGGTGGATGAGAAGCTGAATGTGAGCTGGCAGTGTGTGCTTGCAGCCCAGAAAGCCAATCGTGTCCTGGGCTATATCAAAAGAAGCATTAGCAGCAGGTCAAAGGAGGTGATTCTCCCCCTCTACTCTGCTCTCGTGAGACCCCACCTGGAGTACTGTGTTCAGATGTGGGGCCCCCAGCGTAAAAAAGACCTGGACCTGTTGGAGAGAGTCCAGAGGAGAGCCACAAAATTGGTCAGAGGGCTGGAGCACCTCCCCTATGAGGACAGACTGAAAGAGTTGGGGTTGTTCAGCCTGGAAAAACAAGGCTCCAAGGAGACTTAATAGCAGCCTTCCAGTACCTGAAGGGGGCCTACAGAAGAGATGGGGAGGCACTCTTTATCAGGGAGTGTAGTCAGAGGACAAGGAGTAATGAGTATAAGCTGAAAGAGGGTAGATTTAGACTAGACATTAGGAAGTTTTTCACTGTGAGGGTGGTGAGGCACTGGAACAGGTTGCCCAGGGAAGTTGTGGATGCCCCATCCCTGGAGGTGTTCAAGGCCAGGCTGGATGAGGCTTTGAGCAACCTGGTCTAGTGGAGGGTGTCCCTGCCCATGGCAGGGGGTTGGAACTTGATGATCTTTGAGGTCCTTTCCAACCCAAACCATTCCATGATTCTATGATCTTTGTAAGCCATCTGAAAGAGAAAGACAAAAGGAATGGGGTTTTCCTACTGCATTGCTCCTATCCCAAAAACTGCTAGTCAGCAGTGGTTGCAAATCAGTGGTTGTGAGTATATGATTACACTTCCAACTACTCTTTGATTCACACTTGTCCTATGCCGTTAATGCTACCTTTGCTATTAGCAGAATTTGTTGTCCTTTCAAGAAAAAAGATCCAAATTATCATATAATGGAGGTATTTGTGAACAAAAACCAGTATGTATTCTTTACTCACATGTAATTTAAATTTTTTTTGTTATTACTAATAAAGTCCTCCCTTCAAGTATAAGATTAACAAAAGAGATTCACTGTTCCTGCTTTCTGGTACAGTATGTCGGTCTCATTTCATTCGACACTTGACCAATTTACTGAATTGGGTGAATGATACCAACCATGTTTTTTGTAAACACTTTCAGGAACTTTTAATTGCAAGTGCACTGTCAGTGTCTTAAATGCTAGTCTTCTATATCCACTCTTTTCCGCTACTTTTCAGACTAGCCGACCTTTTGGTTTTATACATCTATTTTCTTGATTAATGTTACAATACATCATCTTTATGAGCAGTTATGCTCCCTTTCTCTCAACAGGTTTTTTTTTGGAAGTGGCTTCTATGACTATTAATTATTTCCCATACAATTCAGCCCCAGCCAGTAACCTTGCTTATTAAGAAAAAAAAAAAAAAAACATATATAGTGAGCTGCAAGCTTTTGCTTAATTAACATATACATATTTCATAGGGGGAATAATTATCAGATTATTTATATCACAATAGGAAAAAATGATCCAGAAATGCCTAAGGATTCTTCTTACTAAAATTCTTTTGAATATTCATTACAATTTTAAATCATCTTTGTTGAAGTCTAAATTGTCATGACATTGTACTAGCTGTGAAGTATTCTTTTTAATACCCTTGCTATTGACCAAGTCTTTGACTACAGAAAATTCTTGATGTGTACCATTATGTAACTACTGTTGTATCACTGTAGTGATCAGAGAAAATCCTAAACCCACAAGTATAGAGATGTCAGCTGTAGTGGGCTGGCCAAATTTTAGTGAAGCTAGACACAGGTTTTTTATTAAAGTGCGCTTGCAGTGTCAGTGCCTTGCAATATTTCTTTTCTCTTTTTCAAGGCTATCATCTGGTGTTGCTGTCAAGCAGGTTCCAACCTAGCAGTGATTTCATTAGTGACAGATGAAATAATCAATAGGTACCATCTTTGTCTTTCCTCTCTGCAGCAGCTATTTAGACCTTCACAACTGCAAGTGAGTAAACAGATTCTCTTGTCACAGAACTGCAGAAGTTTTTCTGTCAGAAGTGATTTCTGGTATAGAATTGTCACTACTGCATTGTGTTCTGTTCATCTGTTTCCTCCCTCACCTGTTTATTCTCCTGATATACTCGGCTAAAAGTCTTTTAAAGGAAAGACCATCATTGTGTTCTGTGTTTATATTTTTCTTAGCAGAAGGCGATCCTGATTATGGCTCAAGATCTCAGTCAATGTCACAACAAAACAAATTTTAAAACCCCGTGGTAGATACTTAATCCAGTCTCATTCCATCTGAAATAGGGACCACAAACCTAAGATGACTTCTTTATGATATGGTATCATACAGTCTTCTTAAATACAGTGGTTTAGCACAGAATACCTTCACCAAAATCTCTATACAGTGGAAAGTTAGTTTTGCAGCTATACCTTGAAAGTCAGGCACGAAACTTCTCGAAAAAAGGAGGAATTTAAAACTGCTTATTCATTCTTGTTAATTAATGTTTCCAGATATTGTTTCTTTTACAAATTTTTGTTCAGTAGAAGACAAGCATGTTACCAGAGAAAAATAACAGTAGCTACGACACACATGTAGCGATACTATGTACACAAATATCAGCTTTTGGAGAATACACAACATTTCATTGAAAAACTCAATGAGATAAAACTTACATACTTTACACAGTGTCAGGCCCCACATCATGAAGTGTTGCCATTAAATTCTCACTTATGTTATGCAATATTCAAGTTGTACATTCAGAGGAGGCAAGGGAAAATTTTAAACAGAGAATCATTATTCACACAATGATTGTAGCACAATATTATCATGATTTGGATACCCAGGGTCCAAAGTCTAGGGGAACGAAATGCCCAAAGAGCCCAGCCTGCAAAGTGCTGCACACTCCTTTCTCCCTTTGTCTCCAGCTGTAGATGAGGGCATTCATTATTTACATGTGTCAAGTGTAGAAACTGATTGCAAATTAGAGGCACATGCTTTTACTAAAGACAGAAACTGAATTATGATTAGACTGTAACTCCAAATTACACCAGTATATGAAAATATATAAGCTGCAGGGATCCAGATGAATTTGTCCTTTTTATCTCACAAACAAAACCTATTCTTCATCCAGCACAAAAACTAGAAACAGAGAGTATTCAAAAAATCACAAAGTTGATGCAACATTTCATCTTGTTGTTTGTCACTAAAAAGTGCTTTTTAGACATTTTTATTTTATCTCTTCTCATTCATCTAGATAGGCTTATCATTTTTTTCTCATTCCTTACTAATGGGTACTTTCTAAGTGTGGAAAAAATAACAAAAAAGACAAAACAAAAAAGAATGACAGAGAGAGAGAGCAAACCATCATTCAGTTTCAATGCCTCATTCAATTCCAAAGCTCCATTTCTTTTATAAAAAGAAGCTGATATTTATAAACCTCTGTGTTGAAAAGGAGTGGAGATTTCTTTTTTTCCTTTTTATTTCAGCCTGTGAGTTACACATACTTTTGAAAGAACTTCCAGGTTCCCTAGTTGAAAGAGGCAATCATATGCCTGAGGAGATACACAATAGGAACTGGCAATGGAGTATTTCCACTTCTTATTTGTTGAAGAAAAAAATAGTAACTATGACACCAACTTGGAAATAAGAAAAGACTTGCTTTAATTGGCAGAGGTCTGCATACACCTTGTTGAAAAGAAACTACAGTCTAGCACAATTCTGTTTCAGTAATAGAAAGCCCTTTGAGTCTATACCCAGAGGAGTCTGGCCTTCCTTCCTATTTAATACTGGGGAAAGGAATATTGTCTGAGATCCCAATCCTCATTTTAGCTTCTGTTCCAGATTTACAATTGTTGGCTGAGCATACTAGGAAAGGCTCACAGAAAACTCAGATTTTCTTCAGCTTAGTCACAGACTTTTCTATGAGATTTTAGTCACTTCTTTATACTGCAACCTCCTAAAAAAATGACACCCTATTACTTACCAAACTATAACATTACTTTGAGGTTCTTGGAAGTATGATGTTAATAAAAGCAGGTAAGTAAATTAGGAAATATTTTTAATGAAATCAGAATTCGATACAAGAAAATACAAATTGCAAAGAAGCCTATAACATAGGTGACTGACGAGAAATGTCTTCTAAAACTGTCAAACCATTTACTGATTTACAAATAGCAATATTTTCCTTTGACAGTTGCCAGTATGAAATATGCATCACTTTCCATGCCATCCAAATTCTCACTATTTTGACTCTTTTGTTTGGAACAGGAAATGGTTTTGAAATCTTAAGATTTTCTGCAGAAATTATATATTTTAAATTGCTAAATACTTTCTAATTATTACTAGGTACCATTTTTCATAGTAAAAGAGAACCCTGACAAGGCACTTGAGGATCCACTTTCACTCTGGGCTAAACAGAGATCAGACTGTCAGTCCCATGTTTTGCCTATCTGGTGTGGCCTGAGAGCAACTAGTGTATCCTTTAGTTTAGCAATAAATTATTCTGCTGGTCTCTGTTATCAGGAAGAGATGGCACAGAAAAACAGAAAGTGACATTAATTCCATGTAACATAAAGCATATGCCCAATATCAAACAGCTAGAAATTTGTACCGATCTCTCTCTCCCAAAACATCTAACACACCTCAATTTCTTTCATCATTTTTTCCAGATTAAAAAAAAAAAACAACCACATACAAGATTTTTTTTTTTCCTTGGCATTTTGTCAAGCTTCTATGGGTGAAAAAAGTGAGTTATGCTGCTGAGGTCACATTTAATATGTTTCTCCTCCTGCACAGGATGAACTGCAATGTATCATTTGCCTTCTGTCAGTTCACCTAGGCACTTCTAATTTTCTCTGAATGGATGTTTCTCAACTCCCTTCTTTCAAAGGAAACCCAGGTGGCAAGCTGCTGTCCACCAACTCTCTGGAAAGACAGTATGAGCAGATGTTTCCAGCTGCAATAGTCAGAAACCTTATTTTCTTTATACCTCCAGGAATACACTCTTCTTTTGTTTGAAGACAGTGTGTATGCTCAGGGATGGATGAATTTCGTTAGCAGATGGAAGGTCACAGGTGATTTTGTATGGAAACATAATTAAATTGCATTGAATTAAGTGGCTGACAAAGACACAGCCTACACATCCCACCTTGAATGAGACAGATAAAATGCAGCTCCATACTCCAGCAGCAATCATATTGTACTTTTGAAAACGGGAATTAATCTGGAGTGAACTCACTTGATGATCCCTGACTCTGAATCTTTCATCAAAATTATTTGTCCATCAGCTTGGGATGAGAAAGCAAATAATTCACAAATTCACAATTAGCAGGCTTGCTTTTTTTTTTTTTTTTTTTTTAATTAACATTTATGCCAGTCACAGAGTTACTGATGCTAGAGAGGACTCCTTTCTCTTACTATATAGAATTGATTCATACATACTTGGGAAGATCATGCTGATCAAAAACAATTAAGGAGGAAGGAGAGTTATTAAAGCTGAAGAGAGCTATCTAATTGCTAATACTGAGTAGCATAAGCTTTACCACAGTATGAGGGAACACACTGTAGTTGTTGCTTCAGTTGTGTTCCAACTCTGACCTCAATTTATGCAAAGCAAAAGCCTAAGCATAGACTAAATAATCAGTGGATCAGGACTTTGGTGTCTGTTGCTGATGTCTGCAGACAAGTCACTTTGCCATTTACATCTCAGATTATAGATCATTAAAATGGATACAGTAAAGAGAAATACCAGTAAAGGTCTAACACAGAAAGGTTTTTGAACATCCACAACTCTGCATTATTTCAAAGTACTGGCTCATTCACAGGAAATACTCAGAGCTCATTTTAAGGAGACATCAAAGTCTTATAGACAGGTCATTTTGCATCAATCAGACCAGTAAAGTAAAATCAGATCTTTGTAGGACTGGGACTTGTTTCCTTAACTGATGCCCAATGAGAACCTCAAAAAGAAGTGAATATAAAATTTCTGGTAAGAGATTTATTCCTGTAACATGGGCCAGTATAAAAGTTTTCCTCAGAAATCACAGAAATGTGTTGCAACTACTCAAGTATCTTTAGTCAACCAACCTGGTTTGGAAACCCCATAAGAAGATACACATTATGAGATATTGGGTTCTCCCACTTCCAGATGGGCAAAACAAAACCAATTTTTCCTAAGAATTTTGTTCCTTGGTCCTTGCTTGTAGTAAAATTCAGAAGTAAACATCACATTTTTGTACAAAGGGCTTAGAATTAAGATCGCTTTCAATATTTGGAAAAGTTTGAGGCTTTTCATGTCCTTTGACATTTCCTTGGGACTCATCGAAATGGGGGAAAGAAAAAGAGATAGATTACAAGCAAGAGATTCACAGAACTATACAGCTGTTTAAAGCATTAATCTGCAGAGCTATGAATTCTGCAGCAGGATTATTTCAGCTATATTCTCTAATTTTGCCTCAGTGAAGGAAATGTATGAATAAATAGGACACCACACAATAGATTGTGTGTCCTCTGCTAGTGTGTTTGGCTTAAGTGCAGGGTCAAAAAGTGTGTCCTTAGCTTCTTTCAATGCTTCATGTATGTAATCAGTGCTTGTCCTGGAATGGTGTGGAGTTATTAAAACTTAACTAGAGTGCTGTTTTTTTTTTTTTTTTTTTTCATTCTTGCTTCAAGTAGTACGTTTTGCACAAAGATAATACAGCATCCTAGTGCGGAGTTTTTTCATTGTCAAGAAAGAGCATTACAATTGCTCCTGTGAAAGATATTGTTAGGGGATGAGCTAGTTAAAACAGCTTGGCTTTTGTGTGTTTCCTTGTTTTTAAATAATGGTAGATTTGGTTAAAATCAAAGTTTTATTGTATTTCTTCTTCCTTGGGTACATATATATGTAAGCATTTGAGGGCATACTAATCTAGCATATTCTTAGAAATGTTTGTTGTATGACCTCATACAACATTTTACTGGTATGCTATTGCAGCCATTTAAAATCTCCTGGCAAACACTTACTTAAGAGCAGAAGGTGTCCATGTTTTCATGGAAGAGAATATGACATTTCCCCTCCTGTAGCTGGAAGAATTTCTTCCCTTTTCCCAAGAGAAGAAACACATTCTTCAGAATAATCTTCCACTTGGCACCTTCCACAAATACTGAAAGCTATCTCATGCTACACAGAGCAAGTCAGTTTATTAAAAAACTCATGGGGTGAAAGTAACTTGCTTTAGATGTGCTCTCCAAGAGTGTATCAGGCAGTTTATACTGATTCTGAGATAGTGTTAACAGCCAAGAAATCTTGCTTTCACATGTGTTTTCAAATCTAATTAAATAAAACACATTTAGGCAGTATAAAAGATGGCCTGGGTGAGATCTCACATCACGAAACTGAATTTGCTTCTTAATATATGTGGATGCAAGGGGAGAGGAACAAGGGTTCAGCCTTTGTCAGAGCCCCAAGGAATTGCTCCTCTTGGCTGCTCTTGACTGTATGAGCATTCCCAGTATGGCTGAACACAAAGTCAAAATGGCAGAGCTAGAAATTGCTTAATCTCACCTGCTTGCCAGAGTAAGAGACAGGAAGCACTCATCAAGCCATTTACAGCTAAGAGACAGAGTTCAGCAGATGCTCCAACCACCTCTTCAGTTATTAGGTACTGGCTTCTAGTCGAGACCCAATAGCGAGGCATTAATACTTAGTTAATGATGCGAGGGTTAAAGTTAATCAATGCTTTTTTATTGCTGCTGAGGTGAGTGTCTGAGGGGATATTCCTCTTTCAAAACTCATCTGCCCTGCTTCAGGGAGAACCACAGATCAAGGATGATGAATGAGGAATACTTATACAGATAGATACTGGTTTCACTTCTGTCATTTCAAGCACCAGTCTCAGTTGCAGGGGAGCAGGCACCAGCAACCAAAGCTCCTCAGCATAGGAACCATGGTACTTGTGTAAGGTTCATACGTGGTACTCATTTCTACCGAGGTAATCAATCCGTTACTGTCTAATAGAAGCCTGCCTGACACTCAGATTGCTTCCATGTAACAGGATTTCAGTAATGAACATTCAGCCACATATGTGAGTGGCCACAGTGTGCAGTGTTCTCAGAAAGCCTTTATGGTAGTGACAAGTCATGCAGGACTCTTCCAAGAAAGCTAGGGGCTTAGACATGGAGATGGTATTTTCTATACTGACAAATTTCTCCAGGGTAGAAAGCTAATTTCAGTATTCAACCCCTTTCTTTTTGCAGAAAGTCCCAGATGCGTGTCAAATAGCATAGGAACCATCTTTCACAGGGCACTGTAGTTCATCAGAAGCTAATCTGAGACTAATATCTGATCTAAGTGTATGACCTGGAACTCTACAAGAGGCCTTCAAACCAAAGGACAGAGTCTTTACCTTTAAGCTGTCCACCTTCCGTGCTACTGTGCTGTTAATTTTGCTTGTAATTTTCTTCAGAGTTAAAACAGCTAGGGGATTGTGATATGTGATAGTAGAGGAGAGACAGAAGTTTGTGAATGCTGTGAATGCAGAACTGACCCGAAAATGCCAGATACTGCTCATAATATGCCTTACCATTGCAGGGTTTCCTCCACAGATTCTGCAGCAGACCATCTGAAACTTTGTAGGGACCATTTTCAGAATAGCAGGGGGAAAGCTCTCGTATACATAACATAAGCTGCTCAAACCTCTTTTCCAGTCTGAATTACTGTTCAGTTCAGCTATATCCATATCTGTTTTCTGATGATGATTAGAAACATTCAAGTGGATAATTCCCTACTCTGATGTATGGAAAGTAACATTAATTCCATATTCAGCAATAAACACGAATATTTTTATTTGCCTTTTTTTTACTTCAGTCATCTAATAGAGAGACAGGAACAAACCGTGTGACTTAGGTGTATTGTTGCACACTGTGTATAAAGTATAGAGAATGCTGAAAGATAATTGATCATAAGCATGTTGAGATCAAAACTTTTTAGACAGTGATACAATGAATGGTACCATATGTCATTTTATTAAATGTGTTCACACAGCCAAAACGAAAACCACAGCTGCTGACTACATGGATCATGTTTTCTTGTGTCCGCCCTGGCACTGAACTGCAAATAGATGAAACAACTGGTGATACTGAAATGAAGCTGTTCAATGAAAGTAGTCTAGTGTGCTTTGTTTTATTGGGGCTCCTTTCAGTTGCCTACATGTAGACTTCTAGGGGTATTTCAGGCATTCAAAGGGCACATGTAGCTTTCTAGGAGTATTCAAGGCACCTGCAATATCCATATAGCCAATATAACACAACACCTATGAGAGAGTAACATGTGCCTTTCCAGAACAACAGCTGAAGGCCAAGGAGAAACCTCCTGATAGCTAATGACTCTAGGACCAAACTGAGACTCGGGATAAATTGAGTTGTTTCTCCATTGCAGTGCTGAAAATGTTTGCGTTTCACTCTTGAGCAGCAGTACAAAGTTGAAGCAGTTGGAGCTCCTTCTAGATCACATCCTACAGTGCAATGTATTTCTAAACATCATAAAATGCTGTACCCCAAAATTTAGAGTTCTGTTGTACTATTTACTGTACAAACAGAAAGGACACCCCAACCCAGGGCATCAGGCAAGTTCATGATGATGAGGCACAACTAACATCCAGCTGGAAAGTCTGTCTGTGGGTTGGGGGCCAGATCAAAGGGTCCATGGCCAGGAACAGACATTACTGTGACGGCAGCTGTAGCTCTGGCAGGGGTCAAGTGCAAGAGTTTCTGTCCAAAATAAGCTCCCTTCGGTCAACTCTTGCCAAAGCTTCTCCACAGAACTGCCTGGGAGCCTCTCCCAATGTCACCAGAAGGTAGAAGGGCTGTCCCCAGCTGCTCTGTGTCTACATTGATCACGTAGGAAAACCCCCAGGATGGGAGAGGATGTGCCCCGGGTCCTTACAGCACAGGTGCTCACGTACGAACAGGGTACTGTTGTGAAGGATTTAGCACTTCAGCTAGACCATTTTATCTATCTGCTGCCAACCCACTGCAAATGTAAAGTAAATTGCTTTGCAATTGCAGAAGTGTAAGGTTTTGTAAGGAATCAATTAGGAAGAGTCAGCTCAGAAAAGGTAATTTGTTAAGACATGGTAACTTGGTTATTTGTAATCGTTGGTATATTTCCTAAAGATTTTTGACTTTCAGAGGGTTAACCACCTTCTAGTATCTCGTTGTCTTCTAATGAGGAAGACAGGGAAAAGGGGTGGGCATTTAACATTCCAGACTTATTGCCTAATTTTCTGAGTGTTTTGTAATGCTCGGATTCAACTCAATTCTCCAAGACAATGAAATGTCAACAGATTGATTTTATTTCATTAAAATCTGCTATTCGAATTGACCTCTGCAGAAGTACATCTTTCTTGGAAAACAATTCAAAATTAGCTGGGTATATTTTACATTTTTCCAGTTTTTCATGCATTGACTATTAAAACTTCAGACTACAGACTGGATAAAAATTAGTCTAGTGGTTTTATCCCACGTGAAATAATATTTCATCTAAAACTTGTGAAAAAAAGAGGTGAAGACAAACTAAATGGATTAATTTATTTAAAAAAAAAAGTCCCCAGTCCTGGAAAACAATCATGAAATTATATGATTGAATTATTTCTCAAAAATGTGATTCAATCGGTTATTGAACAAGTGCCTTTTAGAATCACAACTTGCATTTTCACCTTTATCCAAAATAAATGTCACAAACTTTCCAAGTCCATTATTATGCTGAGTTTTCTATAGTAATAGTGTGGTTTAGTCTGTGACACATATTGGCCTTTGTAAGTTGCTTGCTGTTTAGGGGCTTTTTCCTTTGATTAATTTTAGTAACTATTTTGATAAGTGCTATGAATTAGTAGGTACTCTGATCCCAAAAGTCAGAGGTTTCTGATTTTTACCCTGTTTCTGTCATTGACTTATTCTGAGACTGAGGTCCTCAGTGTTTCAATGCCTTCCATTTTATGCCTCTAAAATAGGACTGAATTATTTTAAATCTATAGTGATGAAATAATGAATGCTTACACAGAGATTTGAGAATATAAAGTAGTCTATAAATACCAAGAATTATTATTATCAGTCTATAATGGAAGAATGAAGTCCTGGAAAGAAACCAACAACGAGTTCAAAACTGAGGGATTAAAACTAACGATTTCAGTGAAAAGAGCAAATTTAGCCTGAGATGCGTGTGTTGTACAAACACATTTTTACAGACCTCAGACCAATTTAAAAACTTTCCGTGTCACACAAATCTCACCAAAAGTATGACTATTTTATGCTTTAAAAATAAGCAACAAAAAGGTCTCAAAGCATTTGCAGGTTACAGAATACAAAATCTATTTCATTTTATTGGGTGCAAATAATTCAGAACATAAACCTCTAGCTCTAAGGAAAGGAAGGAGATTATGTTTGTATTTGGATGTCATAGAATCATAGAATCATAGAATCAATCATAGAATGGTTTGGGTTGGAAAGGACCTCAAAGATCAAGTTCCAACCCCCCTGCCATGGGCGGGGACACCTCCCACTAGACCAGGTTGCTCAAAGCCTCATCCAGCCTGGCCTTGAACACCCCCAGGGATGGGGAATCCACAGCTTCCCTGGGCAACCTGTTCCAGTGCCTCACCACCCTCACAGTGAAAAATTTCTTCCTAATGTCTAATCTAAGTCTACCCTCTTTCAGCTTATACCCATTTCCCCTTGTCCTCTCACTACACTCCCTGATAAAGAGTGCCTCCCCATCTCTCCTGTAGGCCCCCTTCAGGTACTGGAAGGCTGCTATTAAGTCTCCTTGGAGCCTTCTCTTCTCCAGGCTGAACAACCCCAACTCTTTCAGTCTGTCCTCACAGGGAAGGTGCTACGTCTAGTTAGAGCTTTGCACAAGATGTCTTGGGTGTTTACCAATACAAGGCTTGCTTCACTGTAATTTCCCAGTTATCACTGTGTAATAAGGCATACACTTACAGATGCATGCACAGTGGAATAACAGCTCCCTCCCCACCACCTTCTATGTCACAGGTACAGGCTACGTGTATCCTGGTACAGTATGGTAGTCCATACTTGACCTGTGGTATCTGTGATCATGGCTGAGCATTCAGGAGATCAAAGTCTGATTTGCTGTCTGACTTTAAGTATATCTGTCTCTATCTCTGTGTCTCTTTCTTCATCAGATCCTTCTTCTTTTTCCTTGGACAAGCACTACTATGGAGCATGTAATGTCATTATTTTATGTACTTGTGCTTTTCCATAAAGACGGGCTTCAATTTCAGTCTATTGTGACCTCTGCAATAGTTGTAAGACCAGAAAAATATTATTTTATTCCAATTATATTTTATTATTATATTTTTACTTTTATTGAGGTTGACTTGAGACACAGAGAAAGAGCTTGAGCTTAAATCCAATGGAATTGCTGATATTTATGCAACAAAATCTAGAGCTGATATCCCATTTCTCCACTCATCTGCCATCTGAGTCAGGCAGCAGAAGCACAAGCTCATGAAGCACTATATGAAAGCCTTATAAACCTGGAATTCTATAGGAGTAGATGTCCAAAACTGACCTAGCTGGAGAAGTTCTGAATAGGGCAGCCCTGTATTTATTATTTTCTGGAGATAGTGTTTGGGGGAACGGATTGTTTCCATTGTTATTAGAGTCCTGTGCAAACTAAGTTTTTCTGACGAAGCCTGTAATTTTGAATTCCCTACTAGAGTGTTCAGTAAAAATCAGGCAGAAGTCTTGGACTTACAGCAGTGCACTGAGCAAATGAAGTATCCTGTATCTAGGGGAGGGGAGTGTGCTGGGTATTTTTGGGGCAGCAGGCTTCTTTTGGAAGCAGGGAGGGGTAAAATATCTGAGTATAGGCATGCAGTAGTGCTCCTCCTATCTCTTTTGCTACATTTAATTTTATTTATCTGTGTGAAGAAAACCCAGTTCTAGGGTGTCAGAGGCTGTAGTCTGGAGAATTAATCTCATCTCAGGAAAAAGTGTGCAGGTTCTAGGTCAGAAAGAGAAGAAAGCTCAGGATGGTGGTGTGGGCTACCTTAGCTGAAAGTTGAAAGTGGGGCAAGTGATTTGGACTGATGGCATCCTGTGAATAGCACCCATAGTAGGAGGATTTAGTGGATTAATATGCCTGCACCCTTGGGGAGTGGATGCCTGAACATGTTTCTACAGGCTTAATATCTTTCAAGATATATCTGAACCCAGTACATCACTCCCTGGACTGAGATGGAACACCTTTTCATATGAAAGAGTTATTGTAGGAACCCACTACTATCGAGGAAGGTTAGGATTTATATCTCACAGTCCTTAAACCTTCTAGAGAGGCAGGATTTCATACATGTTTGAGTATTTCCTGCTGGCTAACCTGGGATTGTTTCCATGATGTCCTTGTATGACTGGATTTTATCATGATGGGGTTGCACACAGCTTAAGCAAGCAATAAGTTTTTAAGATTCTACTTTTGAGGTCCGGAAAGTGAGCAAGCACACTGAGGCAGGGTCTTGACAGTTCCAGGGGCTGAATGTGCATCTCCAAAATCCTGTTGCAGCCTTACACACCAAACATCTTACCTTTCATAGAACTCTTTGCAGTATAAATGGTAATAACATGAGAGAAAAATAGATTTTTAAAAACTTGCTATGTGTTACTAATCCACATTATGGTAAGCAATGTAAATAAGGATGATATTTTAAAAAACAATGCATGCTTTTTAGTCTTACAGAGTACTGTTATATTGCAGAGGGTGGAAATAATAATCTAAATGAGAACTGGTAGGAAATTTCCAGCAAACACTGAAATATTTTCATTTCACATGGAATAATTAAGTGTCTTCTGAAACAAAGGCTTCAACCATGAGTCTCCATATTTCCTGGTACTATAATCACAAGGATATATAGGCACTTTTGCACCCTTCTTTTCTTACTCTCTTGGGCTCAATTAATTAATATTTTTACAAAATGGGATAACTCAAGTAGAGGGGATTGAAAAAAACCTGCTGCATAATAAGAAACGTGTTTGAAGTTTATGTATTCAGCTTGTTTGTGTGGAAACAAGGATCAAATCCCTGTTCAGCACCAGGCATAAGAGACCTAGAACTTGCTCTAAACTAATTGGTCTAATCACTATTAGCAATTCTGCAACATGGCTCTCTCAGACTTTTATTTCCATGAAACCTAGGCTGTAATTAACATAAACCCAGATTAATGTGATTAATGTGATTAATGTAACTAATGTGAACCCAGATTTTAATCTTCCTAGTGCCAGATTAAAGTGAACCTGCATAAAATGTCCTCTAACTTCCATTTCTTGATTTTGTCATTGTAAAATCATCATAAAATCCCTTGATCTTTTCTGATTTAAAAGCAATGCAATAGTCTGCTTACACCTGATCAGGCACATCACATTTTTTCAGATAAATGATGCAGCAAAGCACAGACCCAGTGTTTAGTGATCACTGATATACAAGCTCTCATGAAATTTTGAAATCTCAGAAATGCCAATGAGATGGTAAAAGGATTAGTCACATAGCCTCAGAATGTACTGAAATGGTGAGACCCTCAAGGAAATAGGAGATTGCCCTTACATTGCTGGTTATCCTTAGGGTATCAGCAGGATAACTGACAATTCATACCATACTCTTGCAAAAATATAGTCCTTTCTATCCCATGTGCTAGAGCACTAATGGTGTAAGACTCTTTTCGATAAAGATTGGTTTAAAATTGTATGATACTTATGTTGTACCAACCGTGCTGGTGAGCATGTCACCATCAATAGTGTCTTTTTCTGAAGGTTGTCTCAAGGTTTCACATACATCTTTTTCTAACCAGTGTTAGTGAATGCTGGACACAAAATGAAACCTCAATATTCTTGAAAATATTATCTCAACAAAATGCACTTCTTGGCAAAAATAATTTGGACATCATCTATGGACTCAAAACAGACAGCAAAGGTGTTCCTACATCATTATGGTATGGGGTATCTTTAAAGGTATAATGAAAAAAAAAAAAGAGAGAGAAAAGTTAAGGAGGTCTATAATGCCTGGAAGTAATTAGTTGCTCACTTGACTTCTCCAAAGGTATCTATTTTCAAACTCACAAAATACAGAGATTTTTGCTGCTACAGATTCAAACAGGCCAAAATCCAGTACACCGATTTATCCATGTCAGGCAAAATTAAGTAATTAGTTAATAAGAGGGGCATTTTCAAGCCTTATTCTGAATTGTCACCTTTGTCAGACCTGTAGAGACCATAAATAAAAACTGTAAATTGAAGAAAAACCTTTGCACGAGTCCCGCTCTGTGTTTCTTCCAGGAAATGAGATGGCTTAAAGAAATGCTGGACCAAGCTCAAAGTCGTGATGAGGAAAGAAAAAAGTAATAAAGATCAAAAAGAATGAAATATGTTCCTTATTAAGAAACCTGGAGACTAGCTATTGCTGCTATTGAATCTAGTGTTCCCGGTAGTGACAGGTACTGTACCACCTGAAGAAACAGAATTGCTCCTTTTGTGCAGATTAATAATTTGAAAGAAAGAAAATTAGTAACTCCACTAACCTTCTACCAGAAAAATACTTGCAAAAAGTTATATATTAAGCCAGTAATCTCCCAAATAAGCAGAAATTCCAAGGCTGAATGTCTGTAACCTTTAACTTTGAATCTTTTAATTATGTTTTTACCTCTAGTTATTTATCAGAGCTACATATTCCCTGATACAGACTAACACTCCTGGAGGTTTGTAGGGCCACTTTGAGAAAAGTACATTTTGTCACTGTTATAGAGGTCTATCTGTCTTGGTTTATTTCAAAAGCCTGTCCCACAGCAAGTGTTTTTGCTGGCTTAGTAATTCTAACAATAAGAAAAGAGGCACCTCCAGGCTTTAGACAGATGAATCATGTTGTGTCTTCTGTATAAAAAGCCCCAAAACTTTACAACACTAAAGAAATGTTGAGGCCAGAAAGTTGCTGTCACTACTCTCAAGCATGTTGAGTATCAAGCCTTGCATCAGACCAAGGTTTGTTTCCTGACTCTTCTCCTGATGGAACAGTAAAAAAAAAAAAAATTGAAACCAGATGCAACACATTCTAGCTCAGAATGTGCAACTTTCTGTGTGCAAGGATGTCTTGAGACAGACTACAGCATGTAGAGGATTAATGGCATATAATTTACTGTGTGTAACTCTCCAACTCTAATCCTTCATTCATGACAGCACAACTCACAGCAGCAGACCTCCTTTTGGTTCCTACCACTCTCTGGTAGCTCTCTGCAGCTGTGTGTGCAAAGAGGAAAACAGTACTTTTGTGCTCTTCTATTATTCTCTCTCCCTCCTCTCCCCCAAGATGCAGAATGGCACTCCTGATTGCATCTTCCATCTGGCTGAAACAGCCCCATCAGTAGCAATGCTCATCTATGCCTTTGTGCCACTCATCTTTCTGACCCTACTTATGCATGTCTTCCACCTGTGAATGTGCGAGGGTGTTTCTTTACTCCTTCCATCCCTGCTGCCCTACAATCCTCCAGTTCCTCCTCTTTCTGTGTAATAACAGAAGGGAAGAAATGGAGGAGGTCACCAGGGAGCAACTGCTTTCCCCCTCTTTCCCACAAATCAAGAGAAAGAGATATTCACACTAACTCTGCGGATGCATTTTTTTTTTTTCCAAATTCCTGGTCTTTAATTTTTCTATCTTCTACAGTGCCCCATGGATTATCGCCATGATTAGGGCCTCCATGCAGTTCTCTTGCCCTCCTTCTGCATCCAAAGATCTGCCAGAACAAAAATTGACTGGAAATATTGTAGGCTTTCTGACCTTGGAGGTGTTCAGTATTTGACTGGACAAGGCCTTGATTTATTAGATCTGTTTTTAGCAGGTAGTTGGACTAGGCAACCTCCAGAGGCCCCTTCCAAACAAAATTGCTCTGTGTTTTTATGAAGAAAGATCTATTAATTTTCTAAACCATTCCACACTCCTGGTGAAAGGTATCTTGGGAACTTTCTATATGAAAGAGGTAATATAAATTTAATGGATTATTATTAGTGTTATTATTATTATTATTATTACCAGTATTAATCTTGTACTAGAGGAAACCTCCCATAAATACATAGAAGATCAGGGAGTTCGTATGCCGTGCAGAAGCCTCACGCAAATGCAAGCCTGTATGTAGAAGCATAAAGAAAAAAACATTATTGCAAAAATAACAATCTGACAGTAACATGCTGCTGCCAAACTGTCACCTCTCTCTGTGAATTAATCTTTCATTTCATCTCTGGATTTACCATAGCTGTTGTGTTGGGAATACATTTATGATTGCATTGAGATCATTTTACTCTCATTCCTCATGCTACAACATAAACACTTTTATTACCCAAGTTTCCTCAGTGTGTATATTACTAGGAATCACAGAATTTGTCTTATAGCTGACTGCAGGAAATCAATAAGAAGAAAGATCTTTTAAAAGTACTGGGGCCTGGAAGATTTTCACACAACCTACCAATGAATATATTAAGTGTTGTCACAATAAATAAATAAATAAAATCCATGAATATCTGCCAGTGTCTAGTGCCTTAGAAATGCAAATTACTGCATTTTCCCTTTTATGTTCTCTCCAAATATTGTCCTAGAATAACTTGACTCTCACTGCATTAGAAAAGCTTTTATTAGCTAATGATACTGACTGACAGGAAGAACTGTTTGAATCAAACAGAAATAGGAGCTTGGAAATACTTCTGGAAAACAGTACAGTATTAATGTCAAGAAAAACTTCCTCTACCTCAGCTTTTGAAAAAGTCTAAATCATTGTCCTAGGATTTTATCCAATAATTGTGGGTATTTTGAAAAGCAGAGTCAGATCTTTGAACTCTTCAGGTTTCTCTATGAGGTATTAAAAATTTTACTCCATGAGTGAGACACTGTGGCAGCTGGAGTCCTTGATTTTCTTCAACATTAAGTCTATTAGCAGCTTTATTTTTCCTCAAATTACATTAGACTAGCAAGAAATTGCAGTATCTTCCCTTATCCTACTTACCATGCTTATTCAATATATGATGGTTCCTTCAATTTACTAGCCAATATGACTACTGCTTTCCTGCTTTCTACTCCCTTCTGCTCCTCAGAATTCTTTCTGGCATGTCTGTACAGTTTGGAAATGAAATTCTGGCTTTTGTTTTTGTTTGTGTTACACATTAAATACTCTGAATGCAATAATAATTTTAAAGAATCATGCAAAATCAAAATGCTGTCTTTAGAAAGTGTCAGAATGAGGAAGTCAGATGTTTACAAATCATGAGAAATAAATACTTGTACATCTCCTGAAAATTGCGTTTGTGTCTTTAAAAGTAAGAGAAGAAGAGAGAGACTGCTTGATTTGGTCTCTGTGGTTTGTGTATTAAATCTGACTGGCTGATGTTTCCAGTAAAACTTAATAATGGAAAGGAGTTGTGATGTAGATTCAGTAGGTGAGATTATATCTAGTTTGAAAGTAAGCCTAGAGCTGACATTATTTTTTTATGAAAGAATATGAAGCTGTAAAAAGTTACAGTTCTTGGACCATATTTGCTGTCCCAGCACTTCTTCCTTGACAGACCTGTCTGATCCTGCAGAAGCATGGTGCTGTAGAGCCAGAGACGATCCTGTAAATGAGCCTTCACCAGCTGCGGTACAGTTTAGTTTTAATAATAGGTCTGTACTAATCCAGCACGTTGGGACTGAAGGCAGGATAAGGAGTGCTTCCATCAGCCGCTCATTTGAAATACCTTGAGAGAGCCAGGG
Organism: Pterocles gutturalis; assembly: GCF_000699245.1. Classification (NCBI taxonomy): domain Eukaryota; kingdom Metazoa; phylum Chordata; class Aves; order Pterocliformes; family Pteroclidae; genus Pterocles; species Pterocles gutturalis. The sequence goes on along the minus strand of NW_010114965.1, from coordinate 1,174 downwards.
TTAGACTGACATAGGGAAAACAAGTGTTTGGCAGCTTTCTCCTCCATTGGCTGTGGGTTGGAAGTTTGTTTACACTCAAAACACTGCTATTATGTTTGCAGCTTTTTGGGTTTTTGTGAGTTTTTCAAAGTTTTTATTTGTAAGCAGCCAATGTTCTTTATTGAGTGATTTATGTTAGCAATTTGACAATGAATTGCTTAAAAAAGGCAGAACCTTTGCTTTTCTATATTTGCTGCTATAGTCAGTTATCTGTTCAGTTCCATCACATGGTTTATTTCTGTTTCCTTTTTTTTTAAATCAGAGTTTTCTGAGAAATCCTTGTGTCACGCTTCAAAGTGAATTTCTCATTATCTTAGAACAAAATTACCCTATTAAATGAATTCCTGCTTGGGTGTGGACCCTAAAATTAACCATTTTGCTTATTCAGCATCAAAAATCTCCCTCTAACCCTTAAATGTGGATTATTTTCCTGGGAACACACTTGGTTATCATGATATTCTCATTTGGCTCTTTGATTGGAAGAGCTCAATGGCAAATGCAAATGCATGTATACCCACAGCATAGATAATAACACACCATAGACCGCTCAAAAGTCTATTAATTTCACACACATATTGACTTTCTTACTAAATATCTCCTTGAGAAAAAAAAATCCACAGCAGTTCCCTACATTGAAATAAAACTTCTCCTAACTGAAACCATTTATGAAGGGAGACTAAAGCTAACATCTACAAAGGCTTTGATATAAAATAAATATTGGCCTGTGTCCTGGGTTAAGCTGAGACAGAGTTAACTTTCTTCATAATAGCTAGCAAGAGGCTGTGTTTTGGGTTTGTGCTCAGAAGAAAGCTGATAAAAAGTGATGTTTACGTGGCTGCGAAGGTTTTTCAGCTTCTCTGTCTGTCTGCAGACCAGAGAAGCTGGGAGGGAGCACAGCCCCAGTTACTAGCCCAGGATTTGATCTTAGGTTCAGGATTGAGACCCAAAGTGGCCAATAATCTATTCCATAACATACATGTCATGCCCAGTATATAGGTGAGGACCCTCCGGAAGATTGGCCTTTTTGGTTCCGGATCTCTTTTGCTCCAGGTCATCTCACTCCAGGTGGTCACTCTCCCAAGGCCTTCTCCCCCCGTCCTGGTCAACTCTCGGTCTGGGACGCTTAGACTGTTAT
>NW_010114964.1:28344-40669 GCF_000699245.1 Pterocles gutturalis | reverse complement strand
TTTTTTGGCTACTATGTGATGCAGGCTGGATTATACTATTAGGAAGAAATCTTTTCACTGTAGGCTGAGTATGACTTGGTAAGGTGTGGGAAAAGGCTTCTAGTTGCTCATATCAGCTTTTCAAAACCACACAAAATGTTAGGCTGTTTTCTTATCTTCCTTCTCCCCTTCCTTTCTGTGGGTGCTATTTAAAAGATTCAAGGTGTTTCTGAGGTCTATGTATTCATCACTTGGGTTTCCGTTTTCTTATCTTCCTTCTCCCCTTCCTTTGGGTTTCTATGCTAAACCCAAAATTGTTCAAGACTGACAACGTTCATATGTGTCTCTGGTAATCTTTCCACTCCAGGAAAGATGAAAGGATATAACAGAGCTTCAGATTCAGGAGGAAAGCTTTTCTGAAATCATATAGGTCTGATATGAAGAGAATGAAGCTTCTATCATTATTTTATTTAAAAAAAATACCATGGGGAATGACTAGGGCGAGTATTAAACCCCAGAGTTTTATGGACAGTGACATCTGCCTAGATAACCTTCTGAGATTTTTTTTTTTCATTGTTTCTGTTATGGTATTAAAAGCAAGTTCAGAGGCTGTGCTGCACATTCTTAGCAGTTCCTGGTATTTTCTCAGGTGTACTTCTATTTTGTCAATTCTGTGCACAGAAAAGTCATTCAATACATTTTCCAATATCTGTTTTTTAGTTTTATTTGTAATCAGAATAGGGAAGCTAACACCATAGAATCTGTAACTTCTCAGTAGACACCAGCAAGTTCTCTACAGTCTGGCATTTCTATCTAGCCCACTGCTTGGGAAGCTCTTTTTCACCTTGTTCAAAGTGTGCATTTGAGAAAAAGTCTACTTTAAGCAATCTTGTGGAACTCCATAACCCAAACAAATAAAACCAGTTAGGAATTTAAAATTATTTTTCTGGTGAAGCAGAAGATAAAAGTAAATGTATCCAAAGAAGATGATATATGTTTTGGGTTTGTATTAATTGCATGACAGAGAAGAGAGACTTTTTTCCCCCACCCCAAACACTTCAAATTTAAATTCTGAAACAATGCTCTGCAGTATTTTTCAAGCTTATGACTGTCTCTAGTGGGGCTAAAATGTAGCTAGTGACAGTTATAAATAATGCAGGCTGCATTAATGCTGTGTGCTGTGGTATGTTTTGTGCTTTAAGGAAGACAAAATTCAGCTTTGGCAGGGGGGTGATTTTGAATGAAAGGTTCCAGCAAGCCATAATTTTTTTAATATTAAGTATCTGACATTATTCTTGGCTAAACATAAAGATTCAGTGCTGACAATTGTCAGCTGATATAAAAACTCCTTCAGGAAAAAGTCAGTGTTTGTGACAGATCCCTGGTCAATATTTTAGTGTCATTTTCTGTTTGCTCAGAGCAGCTGCTGTGACTGCAATTCACACAGCCCTGGTCTTCTACTCCCAAACAGTGGTAATAGGAGAAAGGGTGGGTGCTCACAGCAAGTAACAATTAGCGGAGTGGCTCAGGGCCAGGCTAATTTAAACAAAGCCAATACTTTTCTGTCACCTACTGCATTCTCCTTCAGTAATTTTCCTTGCTTTCTGACTTCCATCAATACCACCTTACAGCAGCAAGGTGAATTCCTTTATGTGTACCCTGTTGGTCTGACTGCCATCTTCCACCTAACTGTTTTTTCTGGCTACAAACTGTTCTCACCAGTTTGTAACTGCCGCACTAAAAGGCCTGTATTCTGGGAGAGTGAGGGTCAAAAAGGCAGGACTTTGTGAGGAACAAAGAATACTTAAAAATTAATATGTTGACAAAATTGACATTCCTTGCTTACATCTACTAACAGATGATTCAAATGATAAAAAAATAATTTGATTTCGGTTTTGGTCCTTGAAGTGGACCTGCCTAGACAGTCTGCTATGTGAGGTGCCCAGAATGCCCAAAAAGCTTTAAACCATGGCCTTCTAAAACGTTTTATCAGAATTAAACTCAAAGATTTAACCTTTAAAACAAAAAATCCCAAAATGCCTACAGAACGTGAAGCAGGAGTTAGAGCTTATACATGGTTCTCCAGCCCACTGTCCTTGTAGGTGAGTCTATGTGCTAAAGATCTGTATTGTCTAACTCAACAAATTTTGGCACCAGAAAACTCTGCTCAGGAATATTCTTATGCAATTTGAGATGGAGGAAAAACTTTTATTTTTTAAGAGGATACAGATAAGTTGGCACCAGAAAACTCTGCTCAGGAATATGCTTATGCAATTCGAGATGGAGGAAAAACTTTTAAGAGGATACAGATAAAATCCAGATGGTAAAATCAGGAGAGGACTTCATGTCTCTACCTCTTGCAGAACTTGCTGGTTTGAGTTTTTTGTTTTTGAGTTTTATATAGGCATATAAATATCTGCTGAGCTAAGCTCTCATGTTGTCCAAATTTTAGTTGTCCCTGTCTGTGCAGCATACACTAGCTTTTCATCTTCCACTAAAGCTTCTTTGCTGTACTTCTGAAACTATGTAACTGCAAAGAATTGTGACTGAACAAAGTTTAAAAAGTGTTGGAACATTTCTGGAGATTTCCTCCATTTCTGCTAAGGACTGAATTGAATATTTGCACCAAATATTTATATTTTACCTTTTTACTATAAATTCTTGGTTGTTTCTTATCTGAGAGAAAATGAAAAATAAAGTTCTGAAATCTGGATAACATGAAGATGAAGAGCTTAAATTCAGATTCAGATATAAAGTACTGTATAAAGTGCTTGCAAATTCACTGGTGTTTAATCAAATGATCTGTGTTAGACCTCAGTCCTTTCTGATGTTTTTGATGAATTCGTAATGTGTGTTTCTGAGATGATAATGAGACTCAACTTATAGAAGCTTTGGGAAGATACTAAGCTTTGTAAACTGATTTCTCATCAGCAGACAAAAAACTATCTAAGTGAAAATTTATGCCATAAAGCTTCAAGTGGCTGGATTCAGGGAATGTTTGACATGTATTTGCAATTAAGCTGAGAGTTATTTTCCAGAAGCTGCTATCGGGTAATTGATGGCTCTTTCATGAGTATTAAAATGACAGCATAGGTGCTCTATAAATCACTAAAATTAATGTTTGTTTTGCACTATTATAATAACACTGTTCTTGATTAAATTGTCTGGGCTCTGCTCTTGCTCCTAGAGAAATCTTGGTGCTGATGTTAGTGAGGCTGTCAGCATCTCATTCACAAAACAAACAACCTGGCTACTCTCAAAGGGTTTGCGGTTCGTACAATGAAAATGGCCCTTTCAACAAAATGGAAAGTCTGTAGCAAGGCAAACAAATGGTTGCACTAGAATATCCTTAGGTCTTGTTTATACATTTTGTGCACTCACTGAAGTGCTATAAACATTAGCAGCTTCAGAAATAAATGGTAAAGTGTCTCAGTTTATGTAGTTATCTAATTAGTTTGGGTATAAAAGCATGCTTTAATCTCCCTACCTACCCACCTACTTACTGGAGGAGGAACAGTTAATAAAATGGTACATGTTTTTTTCAGGAGGCATACCAATGTAGGACCCTTCTTTCCTGGAAAAATCCTTCTTGGGAAAGCAACTACTCATAGCTATGTGGGTGGGGAACAAACTTAGTATTCAAAGGACAAGTTATGTAAACTGTGATAATTTCATTTGTGTAAAAGTATGGATGTTCACACTGGAATAGCTGACCTTTTAGTATGTTTTGGTGTTGTCCACCCCCCCTGACATTTCTGGGGACTTTATCCTTGTCATATGTGCCAATGTGATTAATGTAAGTCAGTATCTCAGGAAAAAAAGCATTAATGTTAGCCCTGCTTAAAGCAAGAAAGTGAACTAGACCGATAGAGCTTCCTACCAAAACACACTTCTCTATAACCAAACATCATAGATTCCCAGAGATTCTTCCCGCTGGTATTTAACAGGAACTCAATGTTATTAGGGCTTACATTTTGCAGTGATGTATTCAAATATTCCTCAGTTTTGATTTTTTTGCAAGATGTATAGGAAGCCAGCTCTCAGGGTCTCTTGTCAGTGCAGAAAGGTACATAGAAGAACTGGGTGAAAGCAAATGTCTGTGCCTGTGACGAACGGAGTAACAACAAAAACCAGTGGAACAGGGGCTCATTGTCAAGCCAGCACCTTATCTAACAGTAAATTAGTTTGGAATTTTTTTCTGTTACACATTTAAAATACTCTTCTTTTAATCAGACAATCACCCTGAAAATGACTTAGGAGTTCTATAAGCTGCTGCAGCCATCCTGAATACTCTTTGCATCCTGATTCCCCGCTCTTATAGGAGGCACAGTGAGATTCTTAATTTCCTGTAGCTAGTCAAAATCTCATTTAAAGTAGCAAGAAGTTACCATAAACATTGTATGTGCAGTAAACAATGCCCTAAGTCTTGCAACAATAATAAAATATGTTTATGGGAGAAAAAGCTCTGATTTCTTTCTCTGAATTAAATCCTTTCCTCTCCCTTCCTCTTCTCTCAATTGTGTTTCTCCCTCTCGTTTTTCAGGAAAAGAGTCTCTTTTCCATGAAAGAAAATATTTAGAAATCACTATACAAAGCGTCAGCATTTTTAATTTTCTCTGGTTGCTTTTGACAGTGGTTAATGAAGTCCTGACAGTAGCTAACTAGGCTGTAAACATGTCTTCTACTTGTAAACATGTGTCTAGTGAGGAAATCAATGACAATCTTGAGAGGACCCCTTCCCTTGGCTGCTTATTTTGGAGCTCTCGGCTTTAATGTAATGGGAGATAGAGGGATTCCTGAAGACACCTGGATACTCAGCATGCTCTTCATTGGTTCTTCTGAATGTATGTTTCTATTAAAATAATTATGACAACAACAATAATAATAGATGGGGACCCCTGATGGCTGCCCTCCTTGTAGCCTTGCAGGGATGATACCCCAGGAATTTCAGCTCAGGGTGACACTTCCAGGCTGCCAGTTTTATTGCACAAAACTGGGAAATGCTATGCAGAGCTGGGACAGATGGGATGGCAAGGAGGCAGGCAAGTGGGCAGGAAGCCAGAAAGCTTCAGTCATTAGAGTTGACTAAACTGACTTGTCCTTGCAGAATTTTGCTGGATTGGCATTTTTCTGATGGAAAATTTTTGTCTACGTCTGTTGAGGAATGGTACTGCTTTTGAACAAAGAGGATGTTCCCTGCCAGGCTGGATTAGTCACCTCACTTTCCATGCTCTTTGGAGTAGGGTTGCAGGGCCAGAGCAGGTTGCTTCAGTGGGGCAGCATGGTGGTCTTTGATGTGGACTCCTCAGCAAAAGGCACCTCCGCCAAGACCCTGGGAGTCCACTCCAGGAAATTGGGGTAGTCACAGCATTTCCTGACTATAAAATCTAGAATGATTCTAACTCAGTTCTTATGTAGACTAGACTAGAGACAGTCTAGTCTACTGGTCCATTTTGTTGAGCTCCTCTTTTCTGATTTCAATCTGGAAATGCCTGAATTAAGTGAGCAGATTTTAAGGAATTAACAACTTTTTATTGCAATCTAACAGTACCCTGTGAGATTTCTGCAGTGTGTACATTGAAAGGTCCCTAAAAACAGCTGTCTTGTTTTTGTTTTGCAAGTACCCAAGAGGAATGATATCTGCTGTCACTTTCTGTCACTGTTGCCACCATTAGTGAAGCCATCTCTTGCCATGTGGGGACTTGTATCCTGTTTCTCAGAAAAGTTGCTTCTATTAATTTATCTATTTATTTATTTTTAGCAGGTACAGTTTTAGCAGCTGTCTTATGTCCTCTTATGCATGGAATTTTGATTTTTTTGCAAGATGTATAGGAAGCCAGCTCTCAGGGTCTCCAACATCCTTGTTGCCTCTGGAGTATGAAAAGCCATTCACAGTATTGTTGACATGCCAGTTATAAAGCCTTCCCTTCTGCTCTTCAGAGAGACTACCAAAGTGGATTGTATTTGAGGGAGATCAAGTTTTTTTTGATGATCACTTTTAATATAGGCAGATGAACACAGTTTTAAAATAAACTTTACTGTTTGGCCCCAGGGGAAAAATGAACAATATATACCATGATGATTGAATAGAACTAATTTTAATATACTTTGTTGTTTTTGTCTCTTGCTCCTTAATTTAATAGGAGCTTTGCATATTCGTGTGAGGAAAGTTACTGGCAATATTTTGGTTTCTGCAAATTTTCCAATGCAAATTATTTTTTGTATCATGGTTTACTTTACCTCACGCCATTTTCCAACTTTTCCAATTGAAATTTGGGTTATTAACCAAATTAAAATATTCTTCTATGTTTTCTAACTTATTTGGAAATGCTTCCTGACTGATAGTAGCAAACTAACAGGTAAAAAAACAAGATTTGAAAACTTTGCTTGGACAAAACAGGAGAATGCTCGTATTTTAGGAGAGTCTCCTCTGCTAAATTTGGGTTATTAACCAAATTAAAATATTCTTCTATGTTTTCTAACTTATTTGGAAATGCTTCCTGACTGATAGTAGCAAACTAACAGGTAAAAAAATAAGATTTGAAAACTTTGCTCGTATTTTAGGAGAGTGTCCTCTGCTCATTTCTCAGTAATTTGTGCTCCAAACACCACACCAGGCTGTACAAACCCTGTCATGCCAAAGTGGGCTGCTCATCCATATGGGCCCAGATAGCAAACGCGGTGTGTATCAGAAACATTGCCCATGCACAGATCATCCGTGCTACATATTCACAGCAGGTTCTTGGGTCAGATTCGGTTCTGGAGGATATACAAGTGGCTGAGTTTGGACATGAGGTGCAACTGGGAAGTTTTTAGTTTTTTTAAGCCTTTCATCTAATAAAGATTTTTCTGCTCCAGTCCATCTGAGGTTTGATTTGTAACAGACATGTCTTAATCACTGGACAGAAAATCTGCAATATTTACTTTCATATATGATGTGACCACTGCACAGCCTGAACTAACAGAAAATGAAATCTTTTAGCTTAAGCAGTAAAATGGAAAAACCTGGAGAATACTTGGTGTTAATACAAGTAGTTTCACAATAGAATGAGGAATTTTCTGCCTTCCAAATAAGAGGAAAAAGTCAAATGAACAGTGATTGTCAGTAGACAATTCGCTGCTTGTTTTTCTTCAGAACGATTGATTTTCTTCTGACGGATCAAAGAAAAAATCCAATATCTTCACACTAACAGCTAATAGAGAACAAGGAAGAAACAGAAAATAAAGTTGCCAAACTTCATGTCCCATTGGGATCAAGGATCATTGAGTCATGTAAAGAGACATTGAAGCAGCAGAATGCAGAAGTTCTCTAGAAGAAAAGTGAAACCACAGAGATTTACTTTTATCCCATTCACAAGGTCAACTCACACACTCTTCTCTGCCACTTTGGTGTCATCTCTCCATGAGAGCTGCTTTGTCAGGTACAGTGAAACAAAGCAGCATTACCCGCAGTGCTGTGGAGATACTTTTGAATTTGTCATGAGTAAAGGTAATGTAAATTGGCATAGTAGAATGATGCTTGTTGAAACTGAGACTGCGGGCTGTGTTGCTCTCCATGCAATAATGCATTTTATACAGCTTGTGTTAATTCCTCTGTGAACATGTGGCCTGTGCAGAAATGGGTGTTGCATTCTTTCTTTTTCATCATGGCATGTTTTCATGTGGCTGTGAAGGTGTGGCCTCTTTCCAGGGCTACAGCTATGAGAGGTACAGAAAGTAGGTTTATCATTTCTACTGGCATCTTAGCAGGGAGAAAGGGCTCCTTCACTGGCCTTGCAGTGTGCAAGGACATGGTAGGAAGGGAAAAAGAGCTTTGTTCTCAGGTCATTGAATTTTAATCTGTCCATCCCAGCAGGTCTGTGTTTTCTTGCTTTAAAAGGTTACCTTGGTCTAGTTTTCCATATGTTTGATTTTAATGAAACCTGACTTTGCAGATTGGAAGCCCTTGGTGCCTTTTGGCTTTGAAGTGGTGAAGCAGTTCCACCCTGAGGTACTGGCCAGTTCAGGTCTTGTAATATATGACAATCACAGGAGAATATATATATCCTAATATGTCCAGCAATTTATAAATTCACTCCTGAAAAATGAATGATAAAGAAGAAAAGAAGCCTCTGGTAAAAAGCCCCAAACAGCCAAAATATTTCACACCTTTCTGGTTTTGTTCTTCTGGCATATGCTGGTGGGAGGATTGAAGACAGTCTTATTGCTCCAGTTCAGAAAAATAAGAAGTAGCACAATGCAAGAGATTTCAGAGGGGAAAAAACATAGAAACAGAGCTTTGGCATATCTAATTTTCTTTTTTGAAAGTTAAGTATGTCTGAACACTATAACTGGGATAGTTAGTGAACACACACTGTCAGATTACACAAATGTTTTCCTGTAATCCTACTATCCCAGGTAAAATAAGTGGGCCCAGCATCCAGTTCCCCTCCCCATTGCGTGTTCCACTCCCTATTGCGTGTTCCCCTCCTACAAAGGAGATTCCTCACTTCCTTCTTAGGCTTCATAAATATGCAAGAATATGAATCAAAACAGAGAAGCACTGTCTCTGCAGAAAATATATGTTTTTTTTACAAGCTATGGCTATGATCCTCAAGGCATTGTCAATGTCACAGGATTTGGGTTTGTACTGAGATTACTTGGCTTTTATTTTCAAGTTCTCATTCAATTTCCTAAGAAATTCAAGTGTCTTTCAAAAATAGTTATCTTCACAGTTGTGTGTTTTCAAATCAGAACTGATAAGCAAAGTAACTGTTGGAGGCAATCAGATTCACCAGATACTTCATTTTTTTCTCTGTGCACCCACAATTTGTACGTACAACCTTCCCTCCTAGATAATACACATTAACTTCCATGTTCTTCTGGTTAAGACCAAGGAGAAATCTTGCTCCTTCATATCAGAATTGTTTTGACTAATTATGTTACCCATGGACCTATATTTAACCTCTCAGTATGGCATGAAAAGGCATGCCAATGACTTTTTCTAAATACCTACTTTATTTTGCTTAAGTGTCTGTTAGAGCCTTTAGCTTTGCTTTGCATTTGAATAAATGTTACAAAAGTGGGAAGAATGTTGATGACATTGAACATTTTAGCTCCAGGGTTTGACACTCTAAATCTGGCTAAAATCAAAACTCTTTAATGTTTCTTTATCTGTACTGCCAAAAAAAAAAAAAAAAAAAGTACTGTGGGCTGAAATTCGAAATGCTCACTGAAATGCAGCAGCACAGTGATTCACTTGCTTTAGCTATAATCCTTTGTGTTTCTCTGGCTGTTTAACTGAAATAATTTTTGTCTCCTCTATAGCATTTTGCAAGTTACTGATTGAGACACTTTTGGAGAAACTGTGCAACACAGCAGGAGGTTATTCAGATCCTATCTTTACTATTAATTTTTTAAGTCCTATGGTTGCAATTAATGACAGGTTTGGGGAAGGCTGGTAGCTGCTTTGTAGTTTTTCCTTCTAGCAAGACCTGCAGTGTCAAGCACCGCATGCCTCAATCCTAATCACAGGGGTGCGCTGCTGCAGAGCTGTTCTTATAATGTTTTCCTCCCAAGAACCCATTCTAATAAGGAAAGTGCCAAGTGCCAGATTTCTCTATTGTAAACTAATGATTTCTGATTTGACGAGCAGAGATGAAAGTCAAATATTTTTTAGGCAGCAAGGGAGTTCGATACCCTGCTTGTTTAACATTACTGAGGCTTTTTGCTGGTGGTGTTTCTGCATATTAACTAGTCGAATGTGAACAGGTTTGGTGAAAATCTAGAGAAATATTTGTTTCATTAGAATTGGGTCCTGGGCTAGTCATGGGAATTCCTGGCCCACTTGGGAAATGGGGATAATTGTGCTCAGCCCTAGAGAAGTGCTTGAGCTCTTTGGGTGGAAAGTGTTGTGGTTAATACAAAGATCAGCATTAGGTCCCATTGGGCAGCACAGAAGGAATACGCTTGCACAAAACATATTGAGACTTGATCAGCACGTCTCTGACTGCAAAGTGGTAACTAGGTGTTGTTTTGTGTTATCAATCCTTTCTCATTATTGGTAGGGTGGATTGAATTTACTAGGTAAAACCAGGCAATTTTAAACTAACAAAATGGAATTCACTATGATGAAATCTCCATTCTCCTTTCTGCAGACTGTAGCTTTTACCTGTAACAGGTATAGTGTAAAGACAGCTGTGGATGCAGTACAGATTTTCATAGAATACAGCTTGGTAATAACAAGCACTTTACGTACATTATCAGTACTACTGTGCAGGGTTTTTTTAAATGGAAGTTGTCACATGAGCCTCTGGTGCTTTGTGGCAACAAATTTGAAGAAAATTATAAAAAAAACAAGTCCTTATAAAAATTGAAAGTGCTAGCAGAACTTAATTACTGTCAGAGGGCAGCAGGAAGAGAACTGACTGTCAGATGAATAGCTCCCCTAAAGGTTTTAATTTTTAATTATAGATTAAAGAAAGCCTTTGCTGAGTTCCCTAAGATCAATATGAAATACAGATCATTCATCCACACTACAGTGCACTAGTGGCATAGTTATAAATATTCAAAAAGAAAATGAAAGTAATATAAACAGCCCTATTTTGCGAGGACAATTACTTCAACTTACAATATTTTTATATGCTGTGGCATACTGCAGACTATTTAAAAACAGTGACCATGTTCCAAAGGTCTAGGAGTATGCAACAGAAAAAAAAATGTAGTTAGTGATTGCATATATTAATCATGACTGAATTTTCCCCAAAGGTTCCTTCTGGTGGATTTTTGCCCGGCAGGTGAGCAAGCTGCATTGTTATATAATGACGTTTTCAGAATGCAGAGTGTCTGGCGCAGCCCTGGGAAATTAGTTCACTTCAGTGCAAGAGTCTTGTACGTTTTTGTCTGAACTATGGCATTTTACTGCTTTGCTTAATTTTCACTCAAGTTTAGCTGCTAAATTACTGACCTTTAGCCCCTCTGAGACTGTTATTCTGAATTTATTAAATTAAAAATGAATGTGTTGTATTATGATGTTTAACACAGCCAACAACATGCTATTCTATATGAAAGAATGAAATGAGATTCAATTTTAATATAATGAACCTTTGATTCTTTTTGTGTTCTGAATAATGCTGAAACAAGTACATTTATTCTAGTTCCGTACTTAGGTAAGAGTATTAATTTATTTTTTTTTAGATACCCTTTCTTTTGACAAGTGAGGCAGAGTTATCTCCATTGACAATTTTATGAAATAAAACAGCTGTAATCACAGGAGACACCCTGCACCCTGGTGAGCTGGCTGCATGGTTGATGTGAGCTCTGCTTACACTGTCTCAAGGAAGATTTGCTCTTAACTCCTGGTGCTGCAAGCTAGTTGCCTTCGTTCATGGTTTCACAGAGATGCTGACATGATAACTTGTTTTATGAAAGCCAAAATGATGTAAAGTTACACTGTGGGAATGAGGATCACATAGTGCAGGAATTGTTTGCTGCACATGCCAAAGATAATTAAAGAGCCTTCACTGAGCCTGGTTGTGGAGGTGTCTAATTCACTATGTAATTGATTAGTTGCAATTATATATATAAATCAAATTAACAAAACTACACCAATGTTCTTTTAGTTACCCATCACTCTGTCAGTACTCCTGATCAGTGCCATGGAAATACTGTCTTTTTTTCTGGTTTGCATGGCAGAATGCAATGTCAGAGACAGAAACAAACCGATGACTGAGGCAGAGAGTACCTGTTAATAGTATTTCAGTTGAAAGAAACTTGTTATCTCTGTAAGACTGCAGAAGAAAATAGTTTCTCGTGAAAAAGTCCTTGAGTGAGACTGTCTTAAAATACACAAAAAGTCTTATGTGCTGGTGTGTGGGAATGGGGCAGATGGTACTGTCTTCAGCTTGCGGAGTCAGCAGGGAGAACAGGACATGAAATCACGTGAGCAGCACACCCAGAACAGCTGAGGTTACTGGCAGGTAACTAATTCTCTCAGGCGCTCCCTTTTGGTGATCTGCCCTCCTCCAAATCTCTGATTAAGGAAGGTAGATACTAGAGATCCAATGAAAGATAACAGCTGTAACCCTTTCCGTATGGCAGCCCACAGAGAAATCTTGAGTAATGTTCCTTGTGTTTTACTGAGCAGCAAATATCAAAAATGTGAAAGCTTCTTTGCAGTCACTAGCAACACAGGGAGCTGTGAAGAGAGAGACTTGCTCTGCAAAAATGGTTAGTCAGCTATTCTGACAGGTTTCTTGGAGTTGCTCTTTAGCTGTTAATATTCTCTGAGAGAGAATATCCAGAATCCTTCATCTTTCAACAACGGGAATAAAAAACTTTGCACAATAATTCTGGCTTAGCAGCCACA